>NW_028297182.1:305000-515000 GCF_055798465.1 Pogonomyrmex barbatus | reverse complement strand
ACAAATCTTCGATAATCCTGATAATGTTAGTAAGTTAGTTTTGCTTAGGAAAAATTGCAATATTATGCAATATTATGATAAAGTAATAACTATGTGGATACAAAATATCTGTACCATAATGAGATGTATATTATATTATAATATTTATAAATGTAAAGCGTGTTATTGCTTCCCGCAATGCTGCATTCCATCTTTCTGCAGGATATTTCTTGAGAAAATTGTTTGTAAAAATTGTCTTATTACATGAACAGAAAGATATTTATATTAAAAATTATGACGTTATATTATATGTAAAGCTCACATGTAAAATTAATGATATATGAAATCGGTGATACGTATAAAATTGTATAAAATTAATAACAGGCAGAGATGAAATAGCGTCATCGTTGTTACATCTCGAAATTATAGCGAAATGTATGATGTATTGATGTATGATGTATTATGCCCGTGCGAGTCTTCTGCGGCCGGAGTGGAGTCGAGCCGCCGTTTCGAGGAGAAGCGAAGCGCTCTCCGGGGTATTGTATCGTTTACAAAAAGTACGAGGCGCGGTGGCGCGACTCCGTGGCGTACAGACGTGTACGTCCGCCAAATTGTTATTGTTGATTGGTTTTGAATAAAACCTACGTATTTTATTAAACGGCGTTGCTTATTGCCGAGCGCGGCTTCCTAGCCCGGAAGAGCGAGAGTGAGTTGCGCGGTTAAGTGAGAGCCGCGTCAGACAACAATGTTATACAATATTATACAATTGCAGAAAAACTGCAAAAAAAAAAAACTGGTGGTTTACGACTGCCGAAATCGTTATAATAATTTCGCTTCCAATTTCCAATGTAATACCCTTCCTGATCCTCGAAATATACGCTGCGATAACTCATCATTTTTTTCGATACGTAACGTGTATCATTTCAATACATATACATATACGAAACATCATTTTCTTATTTGCGTAGGTTCTTGCATAATCAACTAAAAAATGTCGGATTATAAAGAATAATATATAAAATGATATATTTTTGTGCTCGCTACTATTTATATCATATTTTATTAATAATAGCCGTTATTTCATATATATACGCGATTTCCCTTTATTCGATAAACGAAATAAATGCAAAGAGGATTCCGCGATAATCTGGAGAAGCGTCGCGTTTAATAATTTTTCCAATGTGTGTATTTAACTAGGCTATTTATTACGAATGGTTGAATTTAATCTCGCGTTCTCTCTCTCTCTCTCTCTCTCTCTCTCTCTCTCTCTCTCTCTCTCTCGCAGGAGGCAACTAGCGTCTTCGTTCGATGGTTGCTTCTCTGATAATAAATGCCCGCCGCGGTATAACGCACGCATTGTTGCGATAACACGCGTGATTGGAAGTGGAAGCACGTTTCAGCATATTCGTAGGCAAATACGTCGATAATAGTATTTCTTTGCGACGAGTTCCGCCGACCGGAGGAAACCGGGGTGGTCTCTCGCACCCAGAGAGGGAAAGTTTCCCCATAAATCTACGATTCTAAGGCCATTGTCCGTTCCAGGACAACCGTACACATCGTCTGCTTCTGGTCACGCGGTATCGCGGGAACAGCCTTTATGCCCGATGAAATATATCGGTGCCGAAAAGATAGCTGGCGAAGTAACCCATCGAAGTTTCTGAAATTCATTTCTTTACAAAGCAACTGTTTCCCAACACGCGATATACTCACTTTGCTTACAAGATTACTAGAAACTTGAAAATAATCTGTCAAAATTTTAAATTTAATATACAAATTTTATAATAATAATAGTTTTGGGAAGAGTATTTGGGGGAGAGGGGAGGGGGAGAACATTTTCTCGAGAAGTCTTTATCGAGATATTTTGAAAGATTCAACTCGAGAATCTTATTACAACTTAATATGTCAGTCCCTATCGATTATATTAATCTAATATAAATATAATAAAAGTATCAGTATTAGTTGTATAATAATAAAAATAAAATTGTATTATAATAATAATAAAAAGGTGAAAAAAATATGTATTTGTATTGTCTTGTATTGATTGTATTATCAGTTTCACAGATCACGAACATGAGTGACATATATTTTCCAGAATATATGAATTTGGAAGAGGAATTTTCATAAAGCCGTTGAGAAAGTATATCTTCAAACATCTGACAACATGGTAATCTCCAGTCTCCGTAAAAGACAAACGTTACAGTGGGCAAGAGAAATTTGTGCATCGCTCGTGAAACAAACCGAGTAATTTATGTTTCCGTATCAAAATATTTTATACTGCGCTTATATATATATATATATACGTATGTATATGTAACATTAATTCATAGACTTGGATTTTGCTACTTACGACAATTAAAAAGTAAAAGATTTTTTTGTTCTTATATTATATGTTTTGTAATAACAAGACGTACAAAACGGGATTTTAAAAAGGATTAGCTTTCGATACTGAATGTTTTAATTGTATTATACATAGAATAAACTATATTAGAAGTAAACATAGTATATATATATATATATATATATATATATATATATATATATATATATAACACATAACATATTGAGCACAAATACTGTGGTAAAGGATTAAATGCCGCAATGCGTTTTGCGATCCAGTTAATATGTGAAATACCGTTCGATCGTATTCTGTCCTTTGTAGAAAATAAAAGCTGGAAATACCACTCGGTTCAAAACCGCGTTCGCGGTTAGTGAAATCGTCGAGCGTCCGAGCCGTTCCATGGGACTTTTTAAAAAGAGATTTTATTTCATTCATTGATGTGAATCGACGTGATCGACAGAAGCACAAAATACGAGAGAGGCGTGAGAAAAGTTTCGCTTTGCTTGTCCTGATCATCCATTTGCACTTATTCACGCTACACGGGGATAAAACAAAAGCGATACTTATCGCTGGCGATCCACGCGAGAAATCTGGCTTGTCGGCGAAACGAACGAATGGCGCGATCACTCGACTGTATCGCGAAAGAGCTTTTAAGGCAACTCTGTTATTAAAACATATCTTTCGCGAGTATAATCGATAAAATGTTCGCACCTGATATAAAAATAATAGGTTTTAATCTTTAATCGTGATATGATCACATGATTTTTCATATCTCGGAGAATATATTTAATATATTTTAGAAATTCCATATAATCTTTTGTGTTTTTATCATTATTATTAATATTTACACTATCGTTTAAAAGTGCAAATTCGAATTTTCTATTCGAGTTTGCTCTCATGCGTCATTTTTTTTCTTGTTGTTCACCAAATGTTAAATACGTTTCATATGCAGAAACAGTTAAGTTTAATTTTATTATTAAATGTTGTGAATCACAGTTTTTCTTTCGTCAAAATATAAAATCAACAGAATTTTCAAGTTATCCAAATTTTTGTCGAGTAATGCTATAAATTTGCTATTGTATTCAATATCGATAAATTATTTATCAACGCTCCAACGTTCTGCGATATACGCACAGATGGATTAAGCAACGATTCCTTCTCGCGCTTAAAATTTTTCGTTATATATTAAATTATAATATTTATAATAAATATATTAAATCATTAATTGATGGATGTTTTTACGATTGTAGCGCTCGCACGTTTTAATACTATTGGTAGACAATGACAGATTTATCAGTTTAATAGTTACTTTAATTTTATTACATATACAATTTTCGTTAAATCTCTGGCATCTGTTGAGTTTACGAAATAAATTCAACGCACTGAAAAGTTAAGCGGAATAAATTTGCACCGTAAATTCAATAGAGATTAACAAATCTTTTAGTCTGTGTTCAGAATTAATCAGGAACGATAATTTCTCAGACGAGACGATAAATTTTATTGGAAAATTGTTTAACTCACTTAATCCAGTTCTTATGTAAATTACTCTAAAGAAAAAACATTTGTGTAACACATCGTTTGGCAGAGATTGCACAATATTTGTAATATTACGTTACAAATATTGCACAGAATTCCAAGACGCAAATCGCTTCCATTTCAACTGCAAGCGTTACTGTATAAATCCTTCCTTTATTGTGATAGACTCGACTGCGCGTATGATTTCATATGCAATGCATTTCTGATAGTCTGCAAGTTTGAATTACGACGATAGAGGAGCAGGATCACGGCCATTGAGATCGGATTCACAATGCCTAACATAACTAATCACTCTCGAATCTCTCCATCTCTCGATCCTACAATATATATTGTATATATATATATTGTGTGTCTCACTATCGATCGATCTTCTACGTCTCGTGTTCTTCACGCTGAATCGCTGCGATGTCACTTTAATTCTCCTGCACATTACATCCATTTCTCTTTATCCTTTCATTTACGATCCATATTTCCACTAAGTTGCTCATAACAACCCAATATAAACGTTGTCATCAAAACATTGTTTCTTCATTATTTCTCGGAACAAAAAAATTCGAAAGATAAGATTGAATTAAATTATTCTGGACGACTATTTATATAGACAATATTTTTCTAGACAAACTTGTAAAATATAATATCTAATAACAATCAAATTACAAAAGAGATAAACAATAATTTTTTGTAAAAATATAAGTTCTATATATAATATTGCAAAAGTGTCCATAAAATATTTTAGACATTACATTATATAATATTATCAATAATTGTATGGAAATGATAAATAAAAAAAAAAAAAAATGGAGTTACACACGATAATCAATACAAACGATAATCTTTTTATCCAGAATACTAAAAGATGTAGTTTTTGTAATTACAATCTCCGTGTGTAGTGCGATTGATATCATTTGTCAGAATTCTCTCCGTGTGCACACTTTCGGGCGTCTTTGTACGAGATGTCGCAAACAGTAAGTACGCCGAGCGTCTGCTTGAAAACTATAATCGAGTTAAAGGAAACTCCTTAACTAAATTCCATGTTAAATACCGACTTTCGCCTTAACCCTCGACCACAATGTTCCTAATTGAATTAAAATTTCCACGAAAGTCCGACGTGGTTATAGCGCCGCAACGGAGTTTATCGCTCGAACATGGCGCGCCGACATTCGCCATCTGTTGTTGGAAATCTTTTGACTGTGAGAGCCTACACTTGGTGTAGTTCATAAATTCATATGATTTTTGAAAAATATACAAAGAGAGTGACATATCGATTTCGATAAGAAAGAATTATACGAGAAACATACGAAAAATTAACGAAAAATCCGCGTCATTATTATTCGTCGCTTTTGTTGCTGGATATTGTAGAATAAATTAAACTTTCTATAAATATCACAACAACAACAACAACAACAACAACAACAACAACAACAACATGTGGAACTTTAGTTAATAGTTCCACATTATTATTATTATTATTATTATTGTTGTTGTTGTTGTTGTTGTTATTATAATCGGCATAATTAACTTTATCTAAAAAAATATATCGGTTCAGTCGATCAATTTTTAGTCATAACAAAATCATAACGAATTATATTTTTTTATTTATAAAAAATATAAGTTTATCCTAATAGATACTTGATGAAAGAAGGATGTGATTTTTCGAGCGAAAAGTTGAAAAGAGAAAAAGAACCCGATAAAAATAAAGGATGAAGATCAAATCCGGAAAAATCAATGACCAATGCCAGTCACATAAGAGCTTTAGTCGACGATGCTGTAGGCTTCATGGACAATAAAATTATACTTTCAAGGTGAGTCATCCTTAGGATTCGATAAACAAGGTTTGCTTAAGCAATTCCGTAAATCGCTACGAGCGCAATGAATTCCGTTTTATCGCGTGGTTAGCATTATGGATTAAAATAAAACAGATGAATACACAAAAGAGTGGTACCTTTTTAGTTCAAACGCTGGAAAAATAAATAAGGAGGATACAGTAGTTACTATAGCTAGTAACTATAGCTCTCGATAAAAATTACTAAGCAACAGTGTCACGAAATAAATTCTTCTGTGCATTTAAGATTAAAATATCAATTATATCTTCTGGTAGCTTTCCGCTATGCTTCGAGAAAGGTTTTTTAATGATGTAGCAGACTAATATTAAATCCATAAAACAATTAATATTCATGTAAATTATATTTTTAATACAGATAAAAAAATTTTTATCAATTAAAAAATATTAAATATATCAACGGTAAATGAAATCAAGTTGTTACTTAATGGTGCTGCGTAATATAAATTATAATATAAATAATAAAAAAACTATTTAACCCTCAAGTTTTTCACATCATGATAAATATTTTTTACTTTCTATTTTTTTTTTTGACGAAAGGCATTTAAACATTTTTTTATAGTTTGTTATATTTTCTAAAAAAGACAACTATCAGATTTTTCAATGTAGTTTTCATTGCATATCTTAGAATTAATCGATCATTAGGTTTAAATTATGTTTGTGATCGATTATGATAATTTTTATGAAACAAAAGAAATATCGATTGAAAAGTGAGAAGGAAGTCAAAAAAGAAAGACAAGACATATAGACGAAGATTCAAGAATCGCGGCTGCCATGAAAAAAATAATTAATTTTATTTCTTGTATTGGTAAACTCTTGAAATAAAACTTATTCAAATAAAATGACAAAACAAAAAATAATGTCAAAGAAAGGGACAAAGTACAAAGCGTCGGAAAAGTAAAGCTGAGGTTGAAAAATTGACCGAGGCGAGAGAAGACAAATTTTATTATCCTATCTGTAAACAGAGCGTATCGCGTTTACGAATTTGCCCAATAACGTGAACGATTTGTTTCTCGATGCCATGAGTAGCGACTAAGGAACGGAATTGGAGTGCAGAGTGAAAAATAGATCGTGTATCGATCAAGAGAAATAAGACTCTTTAGAAAGAAGAACAAAAACGCAGTATTAATTTCATACACACGCACGCACGCACGCACGCACGCACATATGTACGAATAATGACGTATCTCACTATTGCAATATCAATGTATTTCAAGCGAAATTCAAATAAATTAGTGCATAAATGTAATATCTTTTACTATAATTTTTTACGACGGTTGAAAGTATCTATTGTAATGTTGTGTTTTCGTTTCAATCATCACACATATATAAAAAAATCTAACATAGTATTAGAAAATTTAATAAAAATTATTATTATATAAAAAAATTAAAAAGAATTAAATTTATAAAATATTTTGTATGAAATAGTAAATTATTACATTATTACTACTTTATTTGGAAGAAATTGCCAATTACCAATAAAATAAAACATGTATGAAAAAGTCAATCATCTACAAGCAATATGAACATTAGAAATTAATTTTAGATAATTAATTTTATTTTTTGTTGATATAACAAACAAATGTATACAATATTTTCATTATTTGTTATCTATTATTACATATTGCATTAGTTATTTCACATTTTTGCTACATTTCTCTGCTACATTTGTCTTCTGTATTATGTCAAGAATGGGATGTAAAGTTGCAGACATTTGGCGTATACAAATGCATCCGTGCATTTTTCTACGTATGTCCATGACAGCCATACATCCCGCTTAGTAAGTAAAATGAATTTAGAAAAAATATAAAATATAAGCATTATTTTATATAATTTTAGATAAAGTTTTATCTACAATTTCTTGTACAGAGAGGGCATAGTTTAATAAAACGTCGCGTGCGTTTCATGAAACGCGTGCGAAGTAAAAAAAAAAAAAAAAAAAAAAATAGCGCAATTTTTTACAAAACTGATGTCCTATCGCGCGTTCTCTCAAGCATCGCGATTTTCGACAATCGTTCCGAACACCAGGACTTGATATACTACGATCCGTGAAAGTTTCATGCGCCATTGGTCGAGAAGAACGTAGCACGGCGAAAAACGATGGCGCGTATTTGTTCCGTGGATGGCATGGCGAGAGAGAGAGAGAGAGAGAGAGAGAGAGAGAGAGAGAGAGAGAGAGAGAGAGTGAATTATTTGACCGAGGTTGAAGATCGTAGGTCGTAGGTTAGATCGTGGACAGGATTTTCTCTATCTCGCATTGTCCCCGCGCGAAAGATGCACCTGTGCGACGCAATTGCGTTAGTTGCAGCCATTCGCTGGTGCAAGTGCGAAAAAAAATCAAATCTTTCGATGTAATTCTTTTTCCAATATATATATATATATATATATATATATATACCGTGCGCACATGTCGATTTTAAAAGATAGCTTCTTTTCTTGTTGCAGGTCACGGCATTCGATGAAAACTTTGTCGGGATACGACAAGATGAAACGAGACCGCATCGTAGCCATAACAATACATACGGTTTCGCTCGCCAAGCGTCATAAAGCGTACAACGGGACGGTTGATTGGCTACTCGAACGGAAATACGCTCTTGGAAAAACATCGTTGGGAAAATGATAAGACTACACTGGGCGTAATGTCGCTATGAGTGTTGAGGCGAAAAGATTTGCACCAGAGACACTGTTATCGGCGAGAGGCTACAATGACGATCGCTGTGAAAGAGAGAAAGACCATCTAAGAAAGAAAAAAAAAAAATTCTTTCTTCGTTTTCACTTTATATCTTAATTAATCTCTATCTCTACTATTTTTAGACATTTATTTGTTTCTAATTGCATTCTAATAATACATTTGATGACATTATTTGTTTGTTATTTTATAAGTAACGAGCGTTTCTTTCTTTTTTCATATATTTATATAATTGTTTGTTGAAATATAAACGAATACATAAATGATGTATTTCTAATTATCTTATTTAATTTAAGTAACGAGCGTTTCTTTCTTTTTTCATATATTTATATAATTGTTTGTTGAAATATAAACGAATACATAAATGATGTATTTCTAATTATCTTATTTAATTTACATTTTGTTTACTTATATTACTTATACATTTTTTTCATATTATATGTAACGTCGGTACTAATGTTTATTAATGTAAATAATTGTTGAAAAAATAATATGTTGAGAGAAATATAACTTACCTTATTAATTTCTTTATTAATCCATGTAATACGAACATATATTATAAAAATAGAGATATGCCATCAACTATAACAGATAGATAGAGCAATTATATATAGAAGAACAATTACATAATATGTAATTGCGAGCAATTACATATTACATATTTACACCTGTCGAGGTGCAATTATACAAAGATTGAAAGAAAATAACGAAGAGTTTTCGACGAAAAGGGTGCTTTCCGTGTTCCGGAATTCCTTCCTTTCCGATACCTTTTCGAGAATGCTCTTCTCGTTACGTGCGAAAGGCAGCTCTCGAAAGGGTAAGAGAGCCAGTGTCGTCAGCATTTTCAGACACTCAGACTTCCTTGCTCGAATAAGGTTTCTTTCCTCGTGTCCTTCTATTTTTCTCTATCTCGTACTTTTGTACCATTTCATTGTGATCAAGTTTCTCCACCATCTTCACGGAGTAGGAGGAGGAGGGCAAACATTAAACACCTCTCATTTCTATCACGCTCCCTGCGTGGAAAGAAGGAACGCTATGTATTTTCGCTATGTATTTAATAAAAAAAAAAAAAAAATCCTAAGTACTGTTTAAATTTTGCTAGTATTGTAGTATTCAGTATTTGTAGTATTCAGTTAGAAGGCTCCTTCTGATTCGTTGTAGCCATTTTGAAATGTGATGTCACAAAAGCAAAAAAAAAAAAACACACGATAAAGGACTGAAGGATAGAAGATATTGAATTAATTAATTAAAATATTTGATTGATTGATTAATTAATTAAATTACTTTTAATAAAATAACGTTTAATAATCAATAAATAATTATATTTAAAACTGTGGCTTTGTTCTTAATTAATTAAGTTCACAATTCATTTTTAAATATATCATTTATTGATTATCAAAGTAAAAAAAAAGTTACCAGAACCATTTTTTTCTTCAAATCTGTTCTACCGCTTGCAAGCGTTACTTTATCGAAAGATATTTCCATCGTAATGTATTTCGTAAGAATTTTCATTATTTATTTTCTCACTTCTAACGTTATCGATCGCTATAAGTCAGCAATTAAGTTATTTTATAAAAGTTTGATGGCACAATAAAAAAAATAACAGTCTAGAGAGTAAATAAATGCGTAGAATAATTGCAAATCATTAAACATTGAACATGTTTTTCATGTGTTAAAAGTCAGGAAGAAAGAAATTTCTTAGTTAAAAGAGCATTTTGAGCAAAGTTACGTATAGGCAGATTTGCGAGCGATTAAAAAGATGAAAGGAGATGAATCGTCATTGGGACGATCGATCTTGTTCGTACCGTTATTAATCGTATTTAATTGATTACAAAATTGCATGATCTAAAATCGAGATATCCCGTTATCCCGTCGTCAATCTACTTAAGCTTTTGCGGCGATCGAGGGTTTCTGCAATCCTCATCGCTTTCTCGTTAAACGTACTGCCACGTACGGCGTTCGTCTAAAGTCGATTTAAATAATTTAGCGCTCATTCTCTTCGAATGAAGTTCGATCTAGCTACGAGCTTTAAAGCTCTTTAACGCTTCCAAGTTCCATTCCATGTGTATTCATCACCGTGGAAAGTCGACGCGTCGTGGTGGCCGGAAGGCGATCGGTTTCCTTAATGCACTTTGTCTGGCTTAAGGAAACAGCGAGTTCTCATCGAATCTTCCTATTGTCCATCTACCGCACGGGCGGTGCAGTTAAAGTCGTTATAAATAATTCGAGTTTTCGCCTGACGTAACAAAATGAGCGGCTCGTGTCCGGCAACTGCGGAACTTTTTTGTAATTTAATTAAAGTTCCGTCGAACATCGTGCAAACGCCGATTGCGCGCGCGATCGTTTTCATCGGGAAAGATTTATAAATGAGTCGCCTCGCCTTCGTCGTTGCTCTTATTATTTTGTTATTTCGTTCAACGGCGAGAGTTTGTGAGTGAAATAAAGCTCGATCTGTCTCTCTGCGTTTCGTCACATTTACCATCTTACGAAACGTAAATCGATGTAAATGTATAGGTTTTTCTCAGAACAGTCTTGACAGGAGCTCTCAACGGAGTTACTCAACGAGTTGTAACGAGGCTAATGAATTGTGCCAGATTTTTATTAATATTACAGATCGTAATATCGGAAAAAAACATGACATTTTAGCGTTTGAGAGAAGTCGTTTGCATGTCGTACCGAGGTACGATTCGATGCCGGAATTTTTCCATCACGCGAGAACGTGACTTCGAAACGAGGAGGGGAAAGGTGCAAGAAGAACTGCCGTGCATACCAACGTGTGTTCGATATAATTACGGTTACCTGCATAATTTCCACGCTGCGAAACAGGAACGAAAAAGAGAATGGCATCGCGTATATATCGAATACACGCAATCTGCACGCGATCCCCGCTTGCGATAATGCAAAACGCGGTGGCACATTACCTCTTACGACGTGTCCGGGTTGAAATATACATAGCGGCCGCTATGCAAAACCGCACGATTTTCGCTCGGCAACGAGGGAAGGGATTTTCGCGACATTATCATAACGCAATTTTTCGTAACAAAGCTGCAGCTCGGTGTTGCATACGTGCGCACTGTGAAATGAGAAGATGTTATCCTCCTCGCCTAACCGCGTGCAGCAATTTACCATCGCGCAAATACGAAGGGATGCATCGGTTTGTTCCTCTCTCGCGCGCACGCGCGGAAAGTATGAGTGAGTCCTATGAATTACAAATTCATTTAACGGCACCGCTCCGCTCCTGTTCCTTGGTGGGATCGCGTTGCCCGCGTTGCCTGCATTGCGATGCTCGTAAACGCAGTAACATCGGATTTGTATCATTATCTTCCGTCACTCCGTCACTCCTCCCGTTTCTTCGACCTCGGCCCTTCGTTGCGATGCACGAGAATCATACAATCATTTGTTCGTGTACTTTTCCGTGTTCTCTTAGCGCGCCTGAAATTGGGATATTAAATCGCGATCGCGAGTCGTAAAAATCTCACGATGACATTACGCGGCATTAAAAGCTTATAGCTGCACCTGGGATGTTATATACCATTCCAAGTTTGTATGGCATCTTTTTGTGTAAATGTTTCGTTTTTGTTATAAAATAACATTAATAAAAGATAAAAGGTAAATAAATATATTGTATCAGCAAGATTAATTGTAAATTAAACTAGGAAAAGAGTTTATTCTCTAATCTTCTTATTTATTAAAATATTTACTAAATGTCAAAAAAAAGCAAATTGTAGCCTTAATTTTCTTAATCTCGACGTGTGTCGTTTATATTACTAAATTGATTATTCACTATTTATAAAAAGATATAAGGAAATAATGGTTATGAAACATTTTGTATTTTAATATATTTCAATATCTTACTAATTCTTTTCCCGTAACAAATGAAATAATTATGTACATATTTTCCTCCTCTTGTGCATAACATTTTTTGAGGCAGATTTGAACATACGTTTTTAATTGATGTATAGTTTAATTACAAAGTTTTTTTTTTCAGAATTAAATATTAAATAATATTAAATATTATATAAAATCGTGTAAATTGAAAAATGTATAATAAATAATGTATAGTTATTTTTGTTAGATATCACCAGATATAGTCACCATTAATAATTTTGTTTTCTGATTTTCTTTTTGCGATCTTGTGTGTAAGCTACGACTTTATAACAATTAATATTCCTAATGTTTATTTCATTTCCCCAATTTAAAAATCGATAATCAAAAATTGATATATCGTTGTGTTCAATCCGTGTTGCATGTTCGAACCGTTTCTCGCATAAAAAAAAGGACCTCATGGAAGACCGCACTTCGAACGCGCGGATCAGTTTCACGAGAGGAAAACGAAACAATATCGAAACTTGTCTAATATCCAGAGTTTTCTCAGACGCGATAAATCTACCCCTCTCCCATCTTTCCCATTTCCCTCGTTGTAGCACATAAACAAGCCATTTATTCGTTCCTCCGTTGCACTGCGCCACGAGTAAACGAGGACGTTAAATGATCGCGAGTCGTAAAGCTTCTCGTCGGTTGACTTTGCGGTTCACTGCCGCCTTTTTCTATCAAGAAAATTTCCACGCGTGAATAGACGCACAATCGAGTAAATCGTACATGTTGTTATTAAATCTGTGCTATGTTTATTTCGAGCATAGCAACATATTTTGCATAAAATTTTATTTTTAAATAAAAAAGATACTTAATCGCATTAACGGTCCTGATTATTCGAATGCTTTCACACGAAAAGTTAGAACATAAAATAAAAAAGTATTTTACGGCGATAGGGATGTAAATAAAATTAATTATGATAAAAGCATAATCTTTATGAGATCAATCTTGTGGCTTTTCCATTTCAACTGAGATTGCACGTCAACGTTTAAATATAATTTAGCTAAACTTTACCGACTGTTAAACTAGTCGGCAGCTCAGAGAGAGAGAGCCATGAGGGAAATCTTATTTACAATTGCCCTTAACCGAATCGAATGGGACCGTTAATACGAAGTGACACTAACTTTACATTTTCATAAATTCAAGAATAAAGAGCAATTGTTAAATTGACGTAAACGTAGATGACTCGGTTAATCGAAAGAACATATTCAATGAAGTCGGAAACGAGAAAAAGTAGCAATACAGTGATAGTATAATGGATAAAGTATCGCATGTACAAGACATACGGATTAATCTAGAATGTAAATTGTCGTCGATATAAAACCGTCGTGAAAAAACTTTCTCGTTCGCGTATTACTTTCTCTCTCTCTCTCTCCCTCTCTCTTTCTCTCTCTCTCTCTCTCTCTCTCATTCCTCTCGCAGCCGTACATTTCAACTATTTCCTTCTTCATAAGGTAGAGAAACCTGTGAGAACATGAAATGCACTTTTGAAGTGAAACGAAGTTCTTTGCGCAATTTATTTTTCAAACCTACCGCTAATAACATCATGCAATAATAATAATGAAAAGTAGAGTCAAAGAAGAATGCGTAAATTATTTTACGATGAAAGATTAAGTGTTCCATTCCTCCCTTTATTAAGAGCAAGCGCTAACGGGTCTGATTTTTAATTTATGTCGTCACATTCAATATGGCGAACTTAGCTATAAATCATGGGGGAAAATTATGCGTGTTCTAATCTTCTCTTTTTTTTTGTTAATAATAATAATTTTACACATTATATCTGTCAAAGGATATAAAGTATTTACAAAATTATATGTTTTTAAAAGTCTTATAAAATGATAAAAAGATATTATGAAAAGATATACATTTCTTCTTACAAGGAACAACAATACAAATAATTTAAATAATCAAAATAAAGATATGTATTATTTCATAAATTATAATAATATTTGTATTTTTAGGAGAATTTAAATATATCTCCATTAAAATCTGTACAAAGCCACTGCATCAGTCAATGAATAAGTAAGAAATTTCGCGATATATATTGTGAATTATAATATATGTATAAAAAAAAATTAATAAACCACTCAACACTAATAGTTGTTTACTTATTCTTTAAAAATGTCATATGTTATCAATAAAAGATAAAAAAATAATAATTAGAAGAAAATGAAAACGCAACAAAAAATAAATAATCGATGAGTTTCAATTAATAATTGATGCGTACTAAGTATCAGCGTAAAGAATCAGCGAATAAACTTCCCTTTTAAAAGAAAAAGAATACATATTTTTAGAATACATACATTTATTTAAATATAGCTTAAATATATTTACATATTTACTTAAGACGTAAATATCAAAATATAACTTCTAATTTGTTGTTATTCAATAAAGTAAGGTACACATTTCATTTTTTTTTATTTATAATATAATTACATTTTCAAAAGTATTTTAATTAAATCTGCATAAAAAATCAGTTAATTTACAATTTGTTAACAGCCATTTACTGATAAGTGTTCAATGACTGATATAGTGACCCTATATAGACGCATGTAAATATCAAGTATAATTATATAAATAAATAAATCCAATCAAGTGCGCATTATAACGATTCTAGTAGTCTAATTTTTATTTTTCGCAAATTGATATTATAAATATCGTTAAATATTTAAATAGTTAAACATATTATTCGCATGAATAAATTTTGAAATTACCATCAAAGATGGTAATTAATTTCTGTTTTTTCGTGATCACGTTCCGGAGATTTCTTCCTATTATATTGATAGTAGCATTGGACATTGTAGTTTAAGAGGATTCAATTTGAATGAGAGAGAGAGAAGAGAGAGAGAGAGAGAGAGAGAGAGAGAGAGAGAGAGAGAGAGAGAGAGAGAGAGAGAGAGAGAGAGAGAGAGTTGAACGTGAAAAAAAAGAGATGTAGCAGATTCTCGCGTGCGACAGAGTAAGATAATATTTTGAAACTGACTGTGTGCATGCTACAGACCGAGTTTTTCCGAACAACAATTTTTTTTCTTCGCGATATTAATCTTAAAAACGGAGTAGAGAGAGAACGCGATATTAATCACGGTTCAGTAGCTCGATCGTCTGAAATGTTCGCATCGAGAAATGCCGAGCCAATCAGGTTGAAAGCATCGCTATTGGACAAGATGGTTCCCATTGGTCCTGATCGTTCGATACGTCAGAGTTAAAGTAGGTATTACGCGTATATCCGCATCGGAGTATCTGTGATTTCAGTCAAGTACGCATTAACGGGATATATCATATCTGTACCTGTACCTGTGTATAATTTCGTGAGACGTAAATGTCTCACAAATGTCATTAATTTAACAACACACACATTTAAGCTTTGTTTGTTTGTCCAAAAGTTTAAAAATTTAAAGAAAAATTTAAGAAATAAATATATATATATATATATATATATATATATATATATATATATCTATATAATGACTCGTTGTTCCTTTTGAAAAGAATATACATATATTTTTAGTAAATGTAATTTAGACATACATATTTAGTAACACATATAATACACATATAATACATGTAATATGTATAATGTGATAAACTAATGTATAACAAAATGTTTTCGTTTTATCATGTTTAAGATTGTTTTTTTATGAATTTCAAGATTGACATCGATCAGTTAGAAAAATTTTAAAGCAGAACAAAAATCGATTATGTTAAAACAAAAGACAAAATAAGTTTTAAAATGTTAAATAAACATGTTTAATAAAAAAGTAAAAATATTGTATAAAAATATCAATTTCATTAAAAAATAATAATATATTTTAAAATATTATTTGATACAAAAGTAAGAGTTATTGCATCCCTTATTGCTGTTAAAAGTTTTTTAATTATAAGAGCAGAATTTTATTTAAAACAATTTTTATTTTTAACAGTTATTAATGAATACTTCCATATATTTTCTCTCCGAAAATTTCGAACAAACGATATGAGAATGAAAATTAAAATATAATAAAAAATATAATAGAAACGAGATAATTAGCAAAATGATATGCAAATGTTATTCGTAAAACAGGAATCGCGAAAAATAATGATATGCGAAAATTAATTATTACGCGTAGATGCATGACGAAATCAAACGCGTGGAAGCACAATGGGGGAGCTAATTATATCCAGTGATAAATATCATTTGCAAGATTTACGATACCCGATACCCGTGAATTTATAATGTTGCGCGTACACGGAAAAACAAATGCGGACAAACGAATCGAAATATTCGACGACGATAATGAGGATAATGATCTTTGGCAAGTTCATCGAGTGTGGTAAAACGTGGCAGTTGATTCAGGAAGAGATCCCTAGAAATATAGATAATAAATTGGTCTGTTAGGGAATGATCCCCTCGTTTGCGGCGTCGCGTGTATCTCTGTAGGAAGGTGGACGAGGCGCGACCGACCGCATATTTCAACTTGTTTCCCCGGTTGTGTTATGACAGTCTGAGTAATGGGCAAAAGAGTACGCGGCTACGGCACCTCGAGCTCCTATAGCGATAATAAAGCCCGGCGTTTCCCCGGGCAATAAAGATCCGCTATGCAAATTCGTCCGCATATTTTTCTATAATGGTATATTGCGCCTGCCGCCTGTTACACGCCAAGCACACTCTCCTCGGAGACTCTCCTCGGATGAATTAATCCCTCCAGGATAGATGCTCAGAGTGTACGAGATAAGGATGTTGCGGATTAAAATGTGTGTACGATAAGAGCTGCTGCTACGTGCGTGATCTTGATGTCGATTTCTTTCGCGAAGAATATTCGCGAGAAATCTGAGATAGGGTACGTTGCATTGACATATCGATGCCCACCTGTCGGAATGTTCTTTCATCTTGCGACAATAAATTTTCAAGTAACTCGAGAAGATCTTAATTTTAATTAAGAAAAATTGCAATTTTTGCATAATGACGTTACAAGTATAACTCTGTATATACTTGTAATACTTGTAATTATCTGACAGTAACCTTCTTCGTTCCACTATATAATTGCATTTAAATATATTTATATAATAAACTATTGTAGGAGTTAGATTGAATAGCACTCGTACGATTACACATATCTGAAATACAGGCGAATTAAAAAATCCGTTATTTTCCACTTATATACAATTTTTTTACTATTTTTTTTAAAAAAAGGTATTTATAAACAGTTTATAAATTTTGTTTTCGTTTGTTAATATTACTTTGGTCTACTTTTCAAGTAATAAAAAAATACTCAAACATTTATATTTTTGCCATTAAAACATAAATGTTATTTTACATTTTACAGTTATTTATTTCAATATTCAAATATCTCAATATCATAAAAATTTTTTTAACATTAAATATGATACAATATGAAATTATTCCATATATAATTGCATCATCGTTTAAAAATTAATTAAATAATATTCAAGATAATAAATTAAATAACGAGTAATATATATAAGCAAAAATAAAATCAATTTTATCTTACAAAATTTATTTTACAATTAACAGTTAAAGTCAGTTTTAAACGGCAAAGAAACATTGCACCCAATTAAATGTTCGAATGATGAATTATATCGAAGGTTACATATTTTATAATTTTGTACCTGAGAGTGAAAAGTAATTTATTTAAAACTATATAGAATGTACAGAGGTAAAAGCGGATTAGACGAGTAAAATACAGCCTTCGATACTACTAACATTTGAGAACTGCGCTTTGCGAAACGTCTTATTAATCGTTAACACGGCGACACGACCAACCACTCCGCTTAGAACCACCCAAACACGAAGAGCTTTCACGGGGGAGGGAGGTTGAGTGTCGGAAGTGCCCGATTTTACGCGGAATAGCCATTCGCAGTTTGGGTTAGGGAGGTGTAATTTATCATGCAGTGACTAGTCCGTCGTCTGTCTTCCAACCTCGATCACAAAATAATTTCAAAATCGATGAACGGCATTACAACGTAAAAGTAAATTTAAGATAAACGAAGAGATAGACGGCTCATGATTTTTATTTTATTTTATTTTTATCTTAATTCACGTTGGAAATATTTTTCCAGAGAAACAAATAAAATGTTAATAAATATTATGTTTATCAAAGTTACAACGTCCATTAAAATGTATCTTCGTTGAATACGAACAGAAAAATTGACATAAACAAGAAAATATACATTTGAATGGAAAACAAATATGATAAGCTAATAATATAATTAATAATAATCGAATGCGACGTCTCAACGAGCACTTATTATCTGTGCAAGGCACGTCTACAGAGTCACAAGGTTGAATATGCGAATGCTACAAAGTCGTCTCTTACCGCTGCAATTTATCAGACAGTTTGACGTCTCTATTAACCTCTCTCCTGTCCGGTAGACCCTAATTTCCGATAGCGGCACACGGTCTTTCTCTGACATCTACCCAGTTCTAATAGCCTCTCTTCGCTTTTTCATCCCTATAGATAGGTAACGTCGGCAACCCTTTCCGTTGCTACGAGAAATCCTCCTACTTTCTTAATAATTCATTTTTCGCATCATTCTTCTGTGCAAACAAATGCTAAAGCGACGTGTTGAGAAATTCTGTTTTTCTCTCATCACTGCCCTTTGAATTTCTTGCTCTCTCTTTCAATACGATATATATACAAATTTTGTTTCGACCATATAATGTAAGAAATTTAAAGTGATAACCAGGACCAGGATAAAATTAATTCAGAGGTCATAACCATAGTCCAATCAACATCATAGGCCAATTCAGCACTCAGAAGAGATGGGAACGATTATTATTAGGAGCCATCGTGATCGTGCATTAGGAAGCCTCGTGAAAGTAAATAAACGATATATTCCTGATTGTGAACACGATCGGCTTTGTTTTGTCTCGTTGACTCATACTTAGCTTTCATTTTCTCAAATTAATTCTCAAATCAATTAATTTTCTACGTCACGCAATAAAATATATTTATTTATTTCTTCGCTATATTTTCAGTTCACTATGTTCAATTTACTTTTCGATTCTTTAAAAGAAATTACCGAGCTATTAAATATTGGTCTGAATATTGATAGATTGTATTACTAAAATCCAGCAAAAAGAATGTATAAAAATAATTTTATGTGAGTCTACATAATTTTTGCTACGCTGTTATTTAAATGCAAATATAAAAATTAAAATTGTATGTATGTAGATAAGTACAATTACAGTTACCAATCCCTTGAATTCACTAATTGCAATATAATAATTAATACATCTATTTTATCAAACAATATAAATATTTATAATAATGATTGCACTATTAATTTATTAAAACGTTTGATTTTAATACACCAGTTTTTAAATACACAGTTAATATTGTCTTTTATATTCTGTTGATTGGCGATTTTACCAATAATATTTATGTTATTTTATTTGGCAGAATGTTTAATGTCTTTTCTTTCATAAATTTTCGGATAATGCAATAGAAAAGGTGAAGCTTAAAAACTAGTAAAAAAAAAAAAAAAAAAAAAACTTTTACAGCAGATTTCATGAATGCAACAGCGTTTTTGAATAGGGTTTGAAGCGCAAATGTATTCAAACCATTCGCCACTTTCTTCTTTTTCATGTCGCATTTCCAATCTCGAAATAACATTATGGATCGCCTGCTCACGTCATCC
Organism: Pogonomyrmex barbatus; assembly: GCF_055798465.1. Taxonomy (NCBI): domain Eukaryota; kingdom Metazoa; phylum Arthropoda; class Insecta; order Hymenoptera; family Formicidae; genus Pogonomyrmex; species Pogonomyrmex barbatus. The sequence goes on along the minus strand of NW_028297182.1, from coordinate 495,107 downwards.
GTTTCTTATTCGTGGCCGGAATACTACATCGAATCGAGATTCAGGAATTGGCGCCGCCCTACGCGTAGAAAGCATTCATCTGGCGCGTTTATCGATCGACCTTCTCTTCCTTCAAGAATTCATTGCTGTACGTTCGCAGCTAAAATAAACTCGTAGTTATATACGAACATTGATATTTTATTCGCATTACGACGCGGTTGAATTAATGTTATCGTTCCATGTCAATTCGACAATAATGCATTGCGCAAATTACAAATTTTGATTATTTTCAATATTTACGATCGCAACATTTTTGGACTATCGAACACATTCAATTATTACATGCACACGCGATACGTATACACGTATAAAAAATTATGACAGTACTGAAAGTACTTTTCTTAAGATTTATCATTTTATTGTGTAATTATTTTTAAAAGATTATATGTAAAATTATAATTATATTTATAAAAAAAATGTGCTTTTTTTTTATTATCAAAGAAAACGCTTTGTTAAGTTATAATACTATATCTCGTCGTTGATAGTCAAGGTTTGACATTTTTCTTAATTTCTGGAAAAAATTGGCGAGTCATTCGATTTAATGAAAATTCAAAGCCATCATACAAAATGGTGGTTGTCGAAAAATGTTTTTTTAAGTTTTTTGAACAATATCTTGTCAGAAAAGGCTATTTCAAAATAGCGATGCCAAAGATTCAAGCATTCAACCATCTCTCCTCTCGTTTTATCAAAAGGACATCCCATTTGTCGTCGTGTCTAGCAGGAAGATCGATCGATTGTCGTGGCGCCAAACTCATGCTGATCCGAAATAGCTTTATATCGACATTTTGACAAGGGTATCATGTCAATACGTATTATTAAAAAACGCTCTTATAAAAATGCGATTAATGGTTAATACATCCTATTTAGAAGACATGACTTTGTATAATCATAATCATAATATTGTTGTTATATTGCTATTACTACATCGATTATAATAATAAATATAAATGATTCGTTACATTTAATTAACATAAATGGACGTGCAGAATTGGTAGTGAGAAATGGTAGTGAGAAATTGTATATTTCTCGACGCACTGAGAATAATAATAACAATAAGCATCATTATTATTATTTGAACGGCAGGTTGTCCTTCTTGTACGAAACAAAAGCTCCGAAAGTAATTGCGACAAATTAATGGAATCGAATATAAACTTCGGAATGCTTGGGACAGTTTTTCATTAATGATTCACATTTCATTACTTCGGTCGATCTTTCAAATTCAATGGGCACTGCTTCTGTCACGAATGAAATAATATTCATTAGATTTTGGAAGTATATTTGGAATTCCGTAGCGCAACATCAGGACATTTTTGTCCTGGACAATCGTATACCCGCATTTTTATTGTGCGACAATGCTTTCGAGTAAAACAAATATTTACGATGCGATTCATAAAATCGACCGGTAGTCAGTGACAGGGTCGACCGTCCTCGATTTAGCTGCCGCGCAGTTGCTTGTAACAGATATTTCCTATGATTTTTGTATCTATGTTTAAAAAAAGCAATTTTTATCTTGTTTCTCACTCTCTCTCTCTCTCTCTCTTCACATCTCTCGTAAAAAAATACACGTGGTTAAAATATGAATTGCAAAATTCAGCGCTATACAATGAGAGATTGCACAATCGATCATGCACTGATTTACAATATTTACCCGTTTGGATTTTCTATACAAAACGAGATAAATTCAATAATTTATATCGCCAACAGTTCAGCACAATATAAATTAATAAAATATGAACAACGTGGATTCGATTTTGCTCAGAAAAAACTCTGCATACGGCTAATCGTATCAGTATGTCATACAACGAATCGTTCTCTTTTATATAGCTTTTTATAGAAAATAAGCAACAATGAATAGAAATACAATCTTCCTAATTAAATTTAATTGCTATATATGATAACAATTATATAGAATTAATATATTTATATTATAACAATTAACTTTAAGAAAATAATCAAATATAATATATTCGAAATTCGAACAAGCTGCTACTTCAAAATATCAATATTAATAAAAATTGTCCTAATATGCAAAATTCTGTATTTCATAAAATGCTCTAACTTAACAAATATTAATAGTTAATTAACTAAATTTTGATTAAACTCTATATCTTCATTTTCAACCCGACGCGATTAAAATTAAAATTGCGAATAAAGTTAAAATTCAAATGCATTTGCGTGACGTAATAGAATAGAGACGAAGACAGAGAAGAAATATAATATTGGTGATAAAAGCATTCCCTTTCGGTTTAATACCCACAACATCACTGTTTGAAATCGAACACCGGTGGTAGATTAAAAATTCCTATTGACGTCGCAGCGTCGTTTTTTTCACAGTAGGTCGGTAACGAGGTCGGTAAAGACGAAGTAGGAAATAAGTTGGTCTTTGGACAGAGGATGAAACAGATTTTTCTTTATCGATCGGTTCTCTCTCAAGGAACAGGAAGGAGGGAGGTACGAAGAATGAAGCGATGATTATATTATAATTGGAGAAATCGGCGCGCGAGATGCTCGCTTGGGGGGCATATATATCTAAAAATTATAATTACTAAACTTAGTATATAAAATATATGAAAGAAGGTGCATATGCGAGAAAGAAAAATTTATTTAATTTATTTAAAAACTAACTGGAACTGGAGGGCCAGCCGGTGTCTCATTGTCGTATATGGATACGGATATACGTCAGGACAACCGACGCGGCGCGTCGGAATCGACGTGTAACAGGATCGAGCTTTGTGCGAACACACTTCGCCGGTAGGATGCTGCGGATAGGATAATGGCGAAACTTTGCACGCGACCGATGCCTCGTTGCCGTAAGGCAGAAGCTGCTCGTTGTAACGCCGTCGTAACGTACGTACGCGTCGGTTGTCTCGTTCATCGCATTCTCGCGCCAATATATGAGGCGCCATCGAGAGACTAGGGTTTGATACCGTTAACTAAGTTGCACTCGACTTGATTATAATGACTTGTCTTCAAAGCGGGCTACCCGAGGGCCGTCGTGTCTCCTGCGAACGGGCGCGATACGCGCTCTCTCAAAGGAACTCTCCTCCACTCACCTCCTCTATTCCTCCTCTCCTCCCCCTCCTCCTCCTCCTCCTCTACTACTGGTCGCCAGCAATCTCGTTCACATCCCTACGCAATTATTGCGATCACTCGCACGTTGCACACACGCGGTTTCGTCATCCGAACATCGAGATAACGGAATTTATTGTAGCAACAAAATAACGGATAATAATTAAAAAATTAATTTTTTTTACTTTTCTCTTCGTTGTATTATGTTATATTACGATGATAAGGTATCTTTTTGACATTTTGAAACTGCGATCAGTATTCAATATTCCAATAAGTCATATAGATATTCATCGGTATTCAATATTCCAAAAAGTCATATAGATATTTTTAATAAAAAAACGTCACTTAGATATGTTTTTACATTATATAAAAAAAATTATATCAACAAAATGTGCGGTAATAGTAAAAAGTCTTAAGAATGTATTCATTTTATCTGTTCGTTCCGTTTGCATAATATATTTAGCTACAGCTTATATTTAACTTTACAATTTGTTGAAAAATATAGTGATTATATCACTATTATTAATCTACCTGCTTTCATCGTTGTAATTAATATCGTTATCATCTTTTGTGCTTTTGTGAGTAATTGTAATTTTTTTCCATTCTTTATACTTTGTACTTTTCTGTATTGCATGAGTGCGTTCTGTTACCACAGACGACATCTCATTGAAAAATAAATATCTCTATTTTTGTTGTTTTATATTCTTTTACTTTGTAAAGGCTTTTCATGGCATGTCCTGAAAACGGAATACGCGCATTCCCATCTGGGAACTACGTGTTTTTTAACGTAATTTACTCGTACATTCTGATGTAAAAATACATAACGAACGAAAGTATGTGTGTGTTAGCCATTTGTAACATTTCTTTTTTTTTTATTCGTGGTAGAAATAAAAATTTCCATTTTGACTCGAGTTTGAAAAACGATGCATCGCTGAAGTGGAGAAATATAAACCGTGTAAGAGCTATGTTTACATACACAACTATTAACAAGAAATAAAAATGATTTAGAATTTAAAAACAAATAATGAAGTGAACTTGCCAAAGATTTGTAATAAAGTTATAACTGCGACATTCTCGAATACATATATTAACAAAAATAATATATTAACATACAAAAGCAATAAGACAGACAAGAATAATAATCATAACAAGAATAATAATCATATTAACATACAAAAGTCTTTTCTTGAAGATAACTAATTTAATAGATATCTGAATTAATGAATAATCCTCAAACAAGCATTTAATTTTAGTTGAAGAAATTTTAGTTGAAGAATTATATTTTAGATAAATATAATATAGTTGATATGAAGTTCTCCTTTTTTCTCAGTTCGAAATAAATGTTTTTTAAATAGGAATTTAAACGTTCAATACATTGATATAATATTTCAGACCTGAATGAATATAACATAAAGTAAATAAATTTTAGTTACATTATTATTAAAGATTTAATTCTTACGATATTCGGATTTAAATCTCGTGTAAGTGCGTGTAGATATGCATGCGTCTTTTATAAGAAAAAAAATTTTATAAGAAAAAATTTCAACATTTTATAAGAAAAAATTATTCAGTTTGTTCATTTTTTTCAAAAACAGTATAATTCAATCAAAAAAACATCGTGGAAAAATTTTTTAAATATAGAGTTGTTAGGAACTAAATAAAGTCAAAAATTCATACATTTTTGTATGAATCACCAGACAACAGACTTCTCTAAACAAATTAACAATCGTTAAAAAAAATCCCTCATGTTTCAAGATTTATTTTCAACATCTGCTATATTGTAAACTCTTTTCAATTAATTCAATTTTAATCTTTTCGATTGTTAAAAGGAATGTCCAAGCTTTAATTTAAGCTTTGGATTATCTCAATATTTGATGATCTTTTGTTAAATTATTGCTGTTGAAAGATATAATTAATTTGTTATGCTAAAATTTGGTGGCGCATTTTTTGTGGGCACTGTAAATGTATAAAATATATGTAATAAAATGAAGGAGACTTATACATGTATATTAAAATCACTACAAAAGTTATCGTCAATATCTATTGCACTACCGGAAAGCCATTTTGGACATATTTTGGACGCGCTTCACTTAACAAATAGGCCGCAATTATTACATCGCTTTTCGCATCGTACGCAGTTTCAGACAACAAACTCCTTAAAAACACGAATCAATTATAGTTCGTCGAGGCGCTGCCTCTCGTATAAAGTTTGCGAGCGCACAACATTTTGTCTTGCTCGAACATTATTCAATAAACTTTCGCATGATTATTCAACAAACTTTTGTCGGACACGAATCGTTTATACAGGTTCCAGAAGGAATTGTCGATGCTTTTTGGTTCACGAGTTGGATCGACATGCAACTTTCAAGAACACCGCGTCGAAGGAAAATTTCGCCAACGACGTCGTCGTCGTCGTCGTCGATCTGAAACTTTTTCCGGCGGTCGACGACGGTAGGGAACGTTGAGACGATTTATCGGTGAGCTTTAGAACTCGTTATTATCCTCTTACTACTTCGCTTCTACTCTGTTATCGGAGTAACTGCAACGACGTAACAACGATAACGAGAAAAACGAGAGAATGCACACCGTTTCTGATATTTTATTAATAATCACTTTTTCATCACCTTCGTCATTTCTTTCTTGACTGTGATACGATATATTTTTTTATAAAATATCAATCATCGGGTGTTACATCGTTATATTGTTATCGGTCAATGTAACGTACTCATTATAATTTCCAAAAATGTTTCGTTGTTAAATCCATTCGTTTTATCTTATTAATAAAATTTTACTTTTTCTTAAAAATAAAACATTCGTTGAGTCAATCGAAATTTTTATTCCATATTCCATAATTTAAAAAATTTTTATTTGCAGGTCAATTGTAAATTATGTATGTTTATCTAAAGCAAGAAAATATTGTAACAAAATAATCTGTCATGATATCAATTTGTTTCTAATGTTATATAACGTTTATGCAATATTTATTTATAATATTGGTCCACGATAAGTGACACGCTATTTTCCACTGTATATAACAATTAATTCTATTAGTTATACTAAACTAGTATATAAACATAAGAATAATAATAAAAATAATAAATATTTTGTTAATGTTATTAATAATATAATAAACAGATGCAACGATATAATTATTTAAGCATCATTAATTAAATGTTTCCTTTATATTTTATATTTTTAGTTTACGTTCAAAGAATGGAAGATCCGCATCAAACAATAGAATTGGTGATTAGTGCCTAAACATGTCACGCCGACATCACGATGCGTTAATTACCCCTTACGTATAGCCAGAATAGCCGTTTATTCTCGTCGTTTTTAATCGAGCTTAATGAATTTAGATCTTCCGACGCAGAATTGATGCGTCCGCGCTATATTCACCATCGTACTTCCTGGCTAAATCCAGGACGAGTAATTAACGAGCCAGCAATTAACTCCACGGATGTTTCGATCGGCTCGGTATTGCTGATACATACCGCTCATACATACATACATACTATATATGTACTCGCTCGATTGTGTACATACACGCGTGAACGCAGGCTATATAATAATAAAATGTATCAACTTTTGCCGAAGTAGCATTATCTCTTTGGGTGAACTTTGAACTTTGCACGAACAGTACAGTAATTTGCATTTAAGCAAGTTTTTCTTACATCTCCTATGAAACTTTCCTCTTGAGAAATTAACTCATTCGTTATATTAAGGTTTGCAACAAGTTTAATCAGCGCTTGAATATTAAAATTATCTTATGTAAAAATATATTCTACGAAGAAGCGGTTTTTAAGCTTTTAAGATGCAGATAGATTACAAATTTTGTTTTTTAACCAGTGTGCAGTTAAATATTATTGCGACAAAATTTTCAACTTCAAGCTTAATCACTATTAAAGTGTACTTAGTTTCGGGAAAATAAAGACAGTACAAACATGGATAAACATCTTTCAACAAAGTTTCTCCAAAGAGAAATTACAGTACAGTGTAAAGTTGCGCGGTAAAGGTTTGGTACTCCGGGACATATCCAGCGAGAAACGCTCACCAAAAGAACCGGCGATGAGAAACGTGATTTCTCGCGATCTGTGTCCATTGTACCCGAGGATTTGTGAAAGCTTCCAGTTCGCATGGGTATATCTTCTCAGTACTTTTTTCACATAGCGCACGCGTCCCACATAGGTACGCGCACCACATCCGCGATGTTTTTGATTCGAAAACGCTACCCGGCAAGGAAACTGGTTCCGAAGAAAGTATGACAAAGCTGCATCATGCGGTATTTCATCGCATCAGGATTTCCAATTTCCTACTTTTATAACGTAACCTCTGAATCGTGAATTAACTTTAGGCATTGCAAATTTTCAGAATCAATTTTGACGTGACAATAAATTCGAAACAATTGTAAAATAAAAAAGTTATTGCACAATATCTTTATACAAATATTTTTTTTTTCTCTTCTATTGTATCATATTCCGAGACATTTCATGGATAACCGTGTACATAACGGTGCAATCATGTGACTACATGGAACACACACACACACACACACACACACACACACACACACACACACACACACACACACACACACACACACACACACAATATAAAGGTATATATATACATATAGGAAGAAAATTTTGTTCTTTTATAAAAATAAAATCAAAGAGAGAAGTAAAAGAGCGATAGAAAGAAAAGGAAGCAAAGGTACAGGAGCAGCCGCTAGAGAATGGATATCTCGTCGACCGACCTGTCTGTCTCGGCTTAAAACTTTTATACACTCAGTGCGCACACTTGTGTAGCTTCTGACGTACTCGAGCGGCTTCGGTGAGTACTTCATGCGAGTGTAACGTTTCGGTAACGAAACGATCCGTGACATTGATGTTTCGCAATGTGCCAACAGAATGTGAAGTCTCGTATTTGAAATGTTGCGCCATTATATGTGACAAAAACAACAAGTTTTTGAAATAATAAATCAGAGTTAATTTAACAATTAAAGTTAATTAACAATGATGTGTATAATCATATTAATCAATTTATCACACAGAACTTGATGTCTAACTGTAATTGTAAGAATTTATTGTATTCGATGTAAAAGGGCTTTCCAGAATAATAATAATTTGCGAGTTAATAAAGTAATTGATGCAAATAATTAGAGAGTTTCTCTTATTATTTATATCCTTACTTAATCAACCAGATAATATTATATAGATATTTTTAACGCAATATTTTTCTAAACCTACCATTTCACATTTTGAACACAGCTAAAAGTATTTTTCTCTCTTTATAATTTAGTAGTTTCTTAACGAACAATATTAATGATAATGACATTAGTACATCAACGCAAAAAGCTTTTTCATTCACTTTATGGATCATAATGCGCGTCATGTATTTATATATGCACTGTACTGTTACGAGTGCGTATTTTTATACTCCAGTGCTTGTAGCATTGTTTTCTATCTGACTGAGTCAATGTTCATTAGACGCGTTGTTCTAACAACGTGTATTTCCAACGTCACACCTATGAGTATCCCGCGTGCTGGTGAGTATGACTTTTCAACATGACATGCCATAGGAAATGTGGTTGGATTTTATTCTACGCTTCATGCTTCCCAGCTCGCGTTTCTCTCGATCAATAGTGAGGCTCGTACGCAAAGTTTAGAGACACAAAAGATTTACCAGCGTATGATAGTAGCAACTATTATAAATTGATCGTATTGCGACACTGTTTCACTTCTACTCAAAATACTTTTTTTGTAAAAGCGTTTTTAATTTGTTGTGCTCTGAATAGCTACATCAATCTCAACTCAGATACTGAAAATTAAAAAGATTAACTTTTGTTTCCCTTTTCATTATAAGAGATAGCAGTTTTTCATGTGCAACGTTTTCTTGTTTTACACACACACACACACACACACACACACACACACGCGCGCGCGCACTTTTACAATTACATATTTTTAAAGTATTATATTTTTCTTTTAACAAAATAATTAAATAAATGACTGATTTCGTATAATTTTTACACTTTAAACTGTGTGTATGTTATAAATAAATGTTAAATAAACAAACGGAATCTTTCCTTCTTGGAACGTTCTCGGAACGTTCTTGTTATAAAATTCTTTCTTTATGAGATAAAGATCACGGGCTTTGATAGACGTTTGAATCGCGGATAAAGTCCGTCAACCCTCGCGCAAAAGCCTAATAACGAAAAAGCCCTGTGCTTGCAGAAATTTCTCCTTCGGGTCATTTATCAATTTCGATTGTTCGAATGAATTAGTCTATTCCAACATGCAAAATTTGCGATAATGTTATGCATAAATGGATATATCAAAGAATTAAAGTTAATAATGGAATTATATATAACAATAATAGAATAATAACAATAAGAGCAAAAAAGAGGAATATACAAAATGACTTTTGCTGTTTCATTTTCGGCTCAATAATTTTCTATTATCCTTCCAGTTGTTTGCACGTCATCCAATCCCGGGGTGAGGGAAAGAACGCCAAGGGCTGTGAAAATTAAAATTAAATTAGCGGAGGCTGTCGTCTTGGGAGGGTGCGATTCAAATTAATTGCCTCGGAGTCGCGCTAATCGCATTCTTTCGAAAAAGGCGCCTTCCGACCACGAAAAGCATAAAACTTTTCCGTCGATCTTGCGACCATCACAAAAAAATATCATGTCGGTACTTCATTAAAAAGTTGCGATAAAATAATGAAGATAATCAGTAAAAGCATGACTGACGGCAAGGAAGAGTGGTACTTTCACACGGCGATACTTTCATACAATTTGTGTATGAATGTAATGGTTATATCGGTGTAAGGGAAGATGGCAACAAGGGTAGCGGCAATAATGGCGAATCGTGTATCGACGTGCAATGTGTCAAATGGCGTTTAATTAAAAGTTTCGCCGCAATATCAAGCGGGTAGTATTCTGAATATCGCAGATTCGATCCACTTTGATGTGCGATAATGTAGGAAAATGTAGGGTGATACGCCCGGCGGATGTTATTACGCACATCGGGTCAAAGAATCGATATCGTTTATCCGCTAATTACAGATGTTTGACGCTGCCATTCAATGTTTAATATCGGTCATTATCCTGCGAGGCATAATTTATATTTCGCGCAATATAAACGTGGCTCTCAATCGAATATCAAATGATATTAAATATCTTATTTCCAAGCGATATATATATTTATGTATAATAATCAATTGATAAAATAATATAATATATACGAAATATTATTAGTGGAGGGGAAGAGCAAGACACACACAAATTTTAACATTTGTGGGCCAACATTTATCTCACACATAACATTATAAATTTATTCTCTGATTTTATTTTTATTTATATTGTATATTCAACAATTCAAATATTGTATACTCTTGTATATAATTAAGGATCAATTACTGAAAATTAGAAAGTGTATGATCATGCTTATGTATGTGAGCTAATATTTGTGTCAAGAAAATGTTTGCAAATCATGTGTAACCGTTCCGAAACCGTTCCGTAACCTCAAAAATGTTGAATATAGGAACAATCCTACTCTCTATTACGTCCATGTAAACTTACAACTAGTACTAAAAGATATCGATACTCTTTTCGATCAACTTGGATAAACTCGGAATCTGACAGAATTCCTATTTCGACTTTACGAGTCGGCATCTTGCCGGCTTTCGAGCTCGCGATCGCTGACCCCGCCTGAGAGATTAATTTCCACCGAGCATCTGTGTTATTTCCATCGAGGATTCCGGACCGAGTTTATCAGAGTCCGTGACGCGGTGTAGATTAACTCTACGTAGTGGCGATCAATCTCCAGTTTCGGTTCTAGTGGCCTCTCTAACCAGGTTAGCGCGCCCAAATGCAATACGCCTCCTTTTCTCGGTATTTTAATAAGTGCATCTCCGCACTCCGTGTCTCGAGCACTCGTAACCGCCGTTTCGTACAAAGCGTACGAAGCACCCACGAACCAACGTTCGCCGCGTAATCGAATTCGAAGATACAGATAAGCGTAATTACGAGGAAACTTTTCGACGGGTATGAGACTATACGCAAATTCGATCAAGCCAGACAATCGAGAAGCTTTTCGAATTCGAGAAGCGCTCCGATCGACGTAGCGACGAAAGTTTACCGATTAGAAGTGCGTCTGTAGTCGTCTTGGAAAATCGACAGCGTCGATTTCGAAATCGATATCGAGGTGATGTGTTGATAACAGCTCGAAAGCCGAAGCTGATACTCCAATTGCGCGAAATGTGCCGAGAATTCTGTTGCACTTTGCGGATTATAGAGTCAAAGTGCAGTCGGCGTTCTTCGAGATTATTCGAATTCTATTAGTCGAATAGTGCGCGTAGCTCGAAAGTTTCGCTATAGAGAGCGATTGGATCGATTTGGCATCTCATACGATTCTTTCGCGTAAGCTCGTGGAAACTACGCTTTTATGTACCGATCGTAAAACAGAAAACATGCTGACATCTCATTTATGGCTGCAGCCATAAATATCTGTATCTCATTGAGAGAGAGCGTTGCGATCATTAACAACACAAGTTAACTGCAGACGATGTTGCTGAACTAACCTGTACGATCAGTAGTGATGCATCAGCTTTAAATGCTTTACATTTAAAAGTTTCGGCATTAAAATTCCAATATACGAACTATTCTTAAACTTCACTTATAAACTTTCGCAACTTCTTTGAAACACTTGAAATTAAATGTTTTCGCAAATGTAATATAGTATTGATGTAATCGAGACATTAATACAAAATATGAAAAAAATCAATATATATAATAGGATGGAGCGGGGCTATTCCATTTTCAACTGTTCGGCGACATAAAAATTGAAAAAAATAACGTACGTTTTTGCACAGTGAGAGGCTTACAAAAAAAATTATCTTATATAAATATAAATAACTGTTTCTTTGAGGCGTAAGCATCTTCAAATGTTGATAAATATATACATATATATATGGTTCAGAAACGTAAATATTATCGCTGGCTCGTGGACGGTGGAAGAAGTTTCTATTCTACGTAAGCGATATATGCGCATATTAAATTTGTTCTTGTTCGCAAAAACTTTTTCTCAATAGACTACCGCGTGTAGAAAGCACGTACGCGTGGAAACGTACAGAATTCGCAACATACAAGCGGTGCTCGCTTACATACCTTATGCTTGGTCCTATGTCGATGATAATGATTGGGACGAGGATGCTCGATGACAACGTGTTCGGTGGTGGTGATGGTGGTGGTGGTGATGGCGGTGGTAGTGGTAGTGGTGGTGGTGGTGGTGGGGGTGGGACCGAGAGTAGGAGTGTAGACGCGCGAGGCGCGCGACGGATGATGATGCCGCGTCGGCTGAGCCGCGGCGAGTTGCGGGGTCGTTGTCCTTCTCGGTGAGGAGCGCTGCTCCTTTTGGGCCTGATGGCACCGACAGACCCCGCCGCCATCGCCGCTACCGTTCCCGCTCCCGCCGCTACCTCCACCCCCGCCGATGAGACCGCCGCCGCTTAAAGCCGCCGCAGTCAGCTTGCTGGCGTAGTAGTACATCGCGCACATTTATCCGGCGAGAGCTTAACACCACGGCCCGATCGCCACCTCACTGCTGTCATCACTGACGTTAGCGATGACGAACGGTGGTGCGTTTAACCGGTTTAACGATAGCGATAGCTGCTCGAGAGAGATTGAAACTCCGTCGAAGGCGAGTTAGAAAAATGTTGAGGTTTACACGTCGGCCGGTGAGGTTTATCGGTACTCCCCCGATGGCAACGTCGACATTTTTTCGGAAACGAACTTTACGACCTTAAATTATCGTTCAATCGCACTGAAATTTCACGCACTGATATTCACGCACGTATTCATCGCAAACGTGGACGGTATAACGGTAAAACGTAAACGACGAAATGTTTTAGAGACTTGCGTGCATCGAAACTCCTTTTTTTTTAACGATTGGTACTCTTTCTAGTATCGCTTCAAATAGTCTGCAATGTACTTTATCAAAAATTGACAATTGTGGATGAATATCAATAGCACAAGTTTGTTTTAAATGATTAAATATGAAACTTTAATCACACAAAATTGTAGTATTTTAGTGATAATATGCAGTTTATCAATAATTTTCATTGGAATATTATTGGAATATTAAAGTCACATCAGATTTCAAAAGGCACAACTGGTATAATATTTTAATACAGTTTATAATATAAATTGGGCATTATAAATCGCTGTGTAGTAATCGCTGTGGACATAAAGATTTTTAATATCCTTAGAAATTCACAATTCAAATCCGCGATTGTAAAGATCTCTTTCAGATAGTAATTGACAAATTCATATTTAATATATATATTAAATATGAATATATTGTTACGTCCGCGGCGGTCATTGACGCTCACCCAACGCGCACTCACTCGCGTTCCGTTAGGAAGTCACGCTCGAGAATAAACAACGCCGTTTAATAAAATACGTAGATTTTATTCAAATTAATCAACAATAACAATTTGGCGGACACACGTCTGTACGCCACGAGTCACCGCGCCGTATATTTTTTATAAACAACACAACCGTTGCCCCGGAGAGCGCTTCGCTTCTCCTCTAAACGGCGGCTCGACATAACAATATATATGTATGTTATAAAAGATGTACAAATGTACATCAATTAAATTGTGATAATTCGACAATTCCTTTAACAAAATGGTTAGAACAATTTTGAAATAAATTATTATATTAAATCGTCACAAATTATATGTGAAAGTAAAGTTTATTACTAACTTAAAATTAATTATCTGTTAAAAATTATTATTGCAGTGCTTGACAATAAAGTCATTCCTCTAAAATATTATAATTTTTTGTCATTGCACATAAACGCGGCAAAAACTTGATTGAGATCATTAAAAAATTATATTAACATGATATGTGATAATATAATGTTTCCTCTTATTTGATTTCAAAATTAGTTTGCGGTAATCGTATAGATATAGATATCAGAAATACATAAAAGCTATTATAATTTTAATCGTGCAATCTCAATAGAATACAAAATATTCTTTATGACACACAGTCTCCAGAGTGCTGAATAAGAAAATCTCAGTTGAGATACAGATGAAGAAAAGTTTAATAGTCTAGAGAAGTGCAATACGACTTAAAAATAAGAAGAAAAGCTGCTTCTCTCTTTTTTTTTTTTTTTTATTTTCTTTGCTGAGATTCCGTCAGAATATTTGGCTTGGTGAGAACATCTTTCGTTTAAATCCTTCATTTTGTACGTCCAATGATCGTGTAGAGATGTCGAAGTTCGTTTCTCGTTCAGCAAAATTCACGTCAAACAACAGCCAGAGTGACAATAAGAGAGTGCTAACGGAATAGAGTGCTGAAGCGGAGGCTTTTGGCCGATATCAGGATGGGAGGAAAAGGGTTGTTTATGACGCGTATCCAGTGTGTGCGTCCTGACGTGTCACCTATGTGTCTACGTGTGCAGGACTACACGCATGTGTAGAAACGCGGCTGCGTCCACTGCTAAAATCCTCGTAAATCTTCCCTTCTATAAAAGTTGAACGAATTGCAGGCGCACGAAGCGGCGAGCATTAAAACGTCGCTGGAAATTCAACCGTCCTCGTCTGCCTGGCGCTTTCTCATGCGCGCGCGCGCGCGTGTGTGTGTGTGTGTGTGTGTGTATGAAAACTCGGCAAAAACTGTAGCTGGCTAGACACGTTATTGAAAATCGCGTGGCAAGAATTCGCCGCGACAATGAGCGTCGAAATCGCCCGAGCGTTCCATGGCCGGTGCATTATGAAAAAAGAAGATGAAAACATACAAAAGAAGAGATTCGTTGACGAAAGATTATACTCGGAAAATTTTTGATGAAGAAACACGCGATGCTTTTACATAAGTACTTGTTACTAAATCGAGACATTGTTCAAATAATTTATTTACATATATATATATATATATATATATTATTTATTACTATATATATATATATATATATATATATATATATATATATATATATGAATTAATAAAAATATTTACGAAAAATTAGTACGTACATAAATTTCAAAAATAATTGCAATTTTAGTAATTATTCATTGATTTTTTTGCAAATTGTTAGTACATTGGTGATTCTCTGTATTTTTTAGTTACATGATGCTTGTCATTAATGTTGCTATTCAACAGAGGTTTTAATAATGCAACTTTAGGACAGAGAGAGAGAAAGAGAGAGAGAGAGAGAGAGAGAGAGAGAGAGAGAGAGGTGGTGGTTGAGAGGATTCGAGGGTTAGCCAACCATCTCAAAGGAGATTCGAGGGTTCATCGAGAGGGTTACTATTAATTAGCGTTGAATTAGCATGCCTGCGGGCGTCGAGCTTGTAGCTCGCATGAGCAACTCGGTCCTGTAATTCCATGCTGTACATTGAAAAAAAAATTACGTGAAATGTGGAATCTCAATTAAAGTCGGATCAATTAAGCGTAAAAACAACTCGTGTGGAATGAAAGCGAAGACTCATTACTACACCTTATTTTCCTTTGCTGGCTAAAGCGTACCGTATTTTTAATTACATTATAATCGCTGGCATAAAAAATAAATTATCGCGATATAGCCGATTAGAGTTGAAGCTGTGCACTGCGCGTACATATTCCCCTTGGTGGCAGGTAATTACGCGATCGATATCAGTAACAATAACCGCATTAACCATGTTGCAAATTCACGTAACACGCCAGTGCATGAATTATGTCGACGTCCAAGCGGATAAATGTCAAAACAAGCTGAAATGACGCGCCATCCCGGAGGACTTCGAGGATATAGCTTCGTATTCGCGCAATGCCATGTTAATCTTACCTACGGAGAGAAGGACAGACGCCAATGAGAATATACGCACGAGTACGCAGTGCGAATGCTTTGTCGCCGGCTTGTCTCGCGGCCGTTAATGGCGTTGATTAATTAATCGAAGTAGTTCTCTGCGCGGTAATAATTATCCATTCATTCGCGGTGCGTATTCGCATTTATTAGCCGCGCTTCGACTGTTTACGAACGCCTCGTCTCGTCACGACTACGAGTGCTCGTCAATGCGTGCGTACGTGCGTGCGTGCGTGCGTGCGTGCGTGCGTGCGTGCGTGCGTGCATGCATGCGTGCGTGCGCGCGCGCGCTCGATTTTACTAATTAGCGCAACACGTTGAAATCCCTCCCTGTCGGTAACAAATTATTCGTTACTCACGTACTTGCGTGCGGGATGAGAAAGGACGAACCGGATTCCAAGCACGCGGCTTGAGGGACATTCAGAAATTGGACGGTAAATTTGGAGGCACGGTTACCATTTCCGGGTTCCAAGCACGTTTCGCGCGTACGACGATAGCTAGTTCTTTGCTAAGCCGATACGATATTATTACGCCAATATTAGTAATAGTGCAGTTTTTATTTATTTTATCGTCAATTATTTTGCTCCGTAAACAACGGAGTAATGGCACGAGTAATCGTTGTATAATATTTTCATCTTTAGTTAATTCGGATATATCTGGTTAATCGGATTTATGTGTGTGTGTGTGTGTGTGTGTGTGTGTGTGTGTGTGTGTGTGTGTGTGTGTGTATTGTACGCATTTATGAAATTATTATATTTAATTTACTAATTGGTAAGCTTGTTCTGATTGCAAAATAAATTATTTTTGATTGATTATGTCTCACTGCGAAATCGGGACAAAAGCTGCTGATTATTACATCACAACTGTTCTAACGATGTCAATATTAAATGCCGTTAACAATCTATTAAACATAACTTAACATAATTTAATTATATTCAATTGCAAACTTTGGAATTGACAAAAATAGTAGGCTAAATTTTAAGTCTGTTTAAAATTTATTATTATTGCAAATATATTTTATTAGTCGTTCAAGATTACATGCAATAGACAAATTACTCTTTCTGATAAAATTTTTTATTTTATATAATAATCTGAAAATATTTTGTGTGTGTGTGTGTATGTGTGTGTGTGTGTGTGTGTAAATTTTAATGTTATCAACTTTTACATTTTTAAGTATTATTATTAAGTAAAATTATTAAGCTAATGTTACATTTTCAATGTTTATTCATTCGTATCTAATTATTTACGCACAAATACCTCAAGTAATTGTCCGTGATGTAAATTAGGAGAGAATGTTGGACCAATGAACTCACCGGGCAGACGGGAAAAGAATTCCTTTGTAGACGAAAAATTCGTTCTTACGAATGGTGAGTTTGCGCGACGACAAGAATGAAATAGTGTTGAAGATTTTTCATCATAAAGACTAGAAAACTTGATCCCTTCATCGCGGCAGTAATAAATCATGCAAGAAAATTTTGCAAATTTAAATGGAAAATGGATTAAATTTTTCGTTAGAAAATGTTGAATTTGAATTATACAATTGAAGAAATAGAATGTATTGTATTGTATGTATATTAAGTATACACTACATTTATATTTTGTATTGTATATGTAAACATTTAAAAAATATTTTTCTGTATATGAAAAAAAATCCTTAAAGTATTTAAGCTTTTATATTCATTTAATAATCAATGAATGTAATTGTAACTTCTGCTTTACTACTAAATTGTCATGTCAAAATTTATATTAATAATTATTATCGCAATTTCGTAGAAAATTATTTCAATTCGCGATTAAAGATGAGACGAGATCACTTAGATAGAGATCACTTCGCAATGATTATCCGCGATGGTGTAAGATATATTAAAGAGGAATCTTGGATGAGCCAGAGGGATAATACCAGGGAAACCTGCGACTCGTGTCTCGACGATAAAGGAAAGGGCGCCGAGGATAAACACGGAGGGGTTGTCTCAGTCAATATTGAAGTTTCGTGTCCTGTTCGCGGCTCGGCCGCTTCTATCTCAGGTTCTTCCAAGGCACTGCTTTTAGTGCTACTATCCTTCCGTTCGTGAATCATGCCACGAATAGCCAGTAAAATTATCGATTTTCAGGGATTACACTAGTTCAACGAAGTTATTCCGGAATAAGGACGACATGTGAGTTCATAACTATTATTACTCAGCTTAATCCTATTAACACTTTACTTTTTATATTCTTTTCGGAAAAAAATTCTTTAAAATTATAATTAAGAATTCAATATAAATATTCTAATATTATATCGTACAAATATTGTACGATCACACTTGTTTAACATATGATTTAATTTTTATATTAACAAAATAATAAAATATTCACTATTTTTTTTTTTTTAATAAAAATTAATCATTTAAATAATTCTCTATCTCTCCTCTTTTTCTCTTTTTTTTAGTAACTGTAAAACCAGTTAACGGTTGGAGAGAGAGAGAGAGAGAGAGAGAGAGAGAGAGAGAGAGAGAGAGAGAGAGAGAGAGAGAGAGAGAGAGAGAGACACACACAAAGTATCGACATTCCTTAAAATACTCCCTTGTACATTAAGTATAGTCTCGATTCTCCACCGTTTAATCTTTACGAGGGCGTAAAAGTGTTTATACTGTTGCAAGATAAACGCTCCTTTCTTCTTGTAGTCATTTTTACCATACTTTCAATCATTCCGCCGACACAATAGTAACGTTAAAAACATCGGAAAGGAAGTCTTTTTACAGATCATGCCAATGTTTATTACATAATACAAATATTCTTTAAAAAAAGACAAACGTTTCGGTCTGACATTATTTCATTTACATTTGTTTTTTATTTGAAACAATCGGAACGAATTTTTAAGATTTAAAATATATAATAAAGACATAATAATTGTCACGTAAAGAAATATTGGATTGTACAATGTATGTAATGACAAAATTTCATTTAAATTTGACCAATTATATAAAATAATTGATTTTACGATTTTAATTCGCGTTTCAATAGTATTCTGTTAATATTCATAGATATATTTAATATTAAACGTCTCATATATTAAAATTGCCATCTATTCATTGACAATTTTTTAAATATTCCAGAAATATCATCTGTATTAATTTCTTTCTGTTAAAATCTTGCATATAACGACGCCACGTCACTTTTACTAATGTTGCTATAAAAAACGGCATATCGGCGAATATTTGTCTCCACTCTTTCACGTTATTAATTTCCAGGAGCGTATTATATGTCGGTAATGCAATCATGCGAGGGATTCTTATCAAAAAGGATATTAAAATCATATTCATCATGATTGAACCACGATATCGTATATGAATGAGGAAAGCATAATTCACGATATGATACTCTCAGCAGCTGAATCTTGTCATTTATATCTTTATGTGATTCTAGAAATGTAATTAAATTTTACTCTTTTAAAATATCGAATTCTTTAATCGTGTTTTTTTTTCCCCTTTATTATTTCAGACATTCGCTTGTAAAATTGCAATATATATTCTATAAAAAATATATTCTATATTTGTTGTATAAATGCAATTTTATTTCAAAATTATCATTATGAATCGTATTTCTGTAAATCTTAAATAAATCTTTATCAAGAAGATACTAAATTTTTGGAGCAATAAATTATAGTAAGTCAAAACTCCATAAGCTTAAACTACTTTGCATATTCGAATCTTGTGAGCGAAGGTCAAGTGTCAGTCGTAGTCACTTACTATCTGAAACAGCCAAAGTTTGCTTTGAGTAGTTTCGCCGTTGAATAGGGTTGTACAGACTGCTCTAATCTTGAGAATCTCCTCGCCAATAATCCCGAGAATTTCACGAATTCTCATTTAGTCAAATTCACGCTTCGTAGTAATTTCGCCAGGTCACTATATAATCTTGTTAAGACATTACATTACGTAATATCAATTTCGCAAATATAAACGATGCGGAAGAGAATTTACGATCTTA
Source organism: Pogonomyrmex barbatus (assembly GCF_055798465.1). Taxonomy (NCBI): domain Eukaryota; kingdom Metazoa; phylum Arthropoda; class Insecta; order Hymenoptera; family Formicidae; genus Pogonomyrmex; species Pogonomyrmex barbatus. The sequence goes on along the minus strand of NW_028297182.1, from coordinate 475,188 downwards.
AGAAAGCATTATAAAGTTGCAATAAAAGATGTATTTATTTTGTCAAACGAATGGTAGCATTGACTGGTGTAGTTTTCGATATGTTGGATTTACCGAGAGATTTATCTTTTCTTGTGTTTACGAGCCGACATCGTGGAAACATTAAAGTTTTCTTTTGTTGAACTAAGTTACACAAGACCGCGGAGCGGAGATCGATAAAAAGAAAATTAGTCTGTATAAAGATTCGTATTTCAATTTTCTCTTGAATAATTGCGAGGCTGTAAAATTATAATGCGGCGGCAACGGACGAAATGGGATCTTAAATTTATTATTACGATGCCTTCCTTCGCTTTCCATCATAATGTTATAGATTAATTAAGTGCGCACTTTGTCAAAGCATTAGGATGATCATCATTGCTTGAGCTCCATTTCAAACAACAAACGTCATTTATGGTCATTAAGTTTTCCCATCGGAATGCGAAAGTAATAAATATTATAGTAATAAATTATAAAATGTGAATAAAATATCACATGTATGTAAAATACATAAGTAAAAAATTTCTGATGTATTTTCTTCAAATACATCGGAATAAGTGCTTGCCATGGAGAAAAAGAAAAATGCCATTCATCGCAGGAAATCGACGATACTATAATATCGGACAGACGATGGATCGATATTCCCGTTGGAATATTGATGGCTGGGATATTTGAGTATCGAAAAGCATCCTTAGAATAGAGATGCACTGGCGCAGTTGGTGGAACGATTAAACGGAATTTCGATGAACGGCGACCAGCAGCCAGAATCATCCTCTTGTAACTTCTCTCTCTCTCTCTCTCTCTCTTCCCCTTTCTCATCTTCTCTTTCCTCTCTTTTTCGCTCACTCTCTTGTCTTTCACTATCTTTGTTTTTACAACTGCGTTTGGTCGTTTAATAATGATTTTCTGGCATGCCGCATGGATGTCTTAAAGTTACATTACATAACAAGAAAGATAGAGCAACGTATATATATTGTGTGTGCATGTGTATAAGTGTACGCATTCTAATATACTCATATATATTCATATTAAAGCCCAAAATAATTTCACGAGTTGCAACACAAACACCCCCCCCCCCCACACACACACACACACACATACACACACATTATCCAATTATTTTTTTCAATAAATTAATATGAGCAATTCATATTTTAGGATTAAATTATTTTTAAAACAATTTTTTATAATTAACTTTTTATAATTAAATAACATCTCTAGGTAAAACCTAATTGTCTATGCGTAACAGTAATAGCATACAATATATCTAAATAATATTATTATGTGATGTACACAAGTGGCTGAATAATAATTTGGTTCTGTAATTTATCTGATCATTCAATCGAAAGGCACGCGTTAGCTGTTTACGCTTCTTCAATGTTGCATGATGTATAGAGTTCCAATCAAGCCACTAATTAAATAAACGTATGTTTTGCTAATGAAATTAATCATCCACTTTATAATGCACGGTAAAACTTTATACAATCGATAATTGAATCGCGAGTCACCGCGTGATCTTTAAACTTTCAAGGAATGTGCTATAATGTGTATACGCGCGCGCGCGCGCGTGTGTGTGTGTGTGTGTGTGTGTGTGTGTGTATGGTTGTTGCGTGCGCGGATATAGGTGCCCATACGCCCTGGGGAAGAGAAGGAAGTGGAGAATCCAGAATCTGGGTAGGTATAATTCTGTAGGTTGTTCCGAGCTGACATAACTAACATCGCCGCCGACGACTGTACGTAGCATGGCTTTGCGTTGGGAAAGCCATTAGCGTCTAAAGCAGTCCACCAACCGCATTCCCTGCTCCCTTTCATTCTCTCTGAGCCTGTCTCCTTCTATGTCTATCTCAGCAGCGATGCCGGCCAGCACTTTTGCATAATACGCGCGCGCGAATACTGATGGTGATCTTCACCGATGATGGCGCATTATTTCTGCGTCTTAAGATATGATATTTAATTATTTCAAGTATTCAAATATTTTAAATTTATTATTAATTCTAAACTTGTAATTTGTTTCAGATTTTTTAATGTTATAAAAAATAAAGATCTAAAATAAAGATCTTCTGCATTGAATTAATTAGATGATAAATAATTTAAATTTATGATTACAATTTATTTGAATATGAATATGAAAAAAATTTGAATATGGTTATAAATTTAAATAATGTATATATATAATGGAATAGATAATTGAACAGATGGAAGAAATATGTATGTACAATACAAATATATAGGATGTCCAATTAGTGATGCATCTCTCACGGGTAGATAGAGCAATTTATACTGAATAAAAAGTTCTCTCCCATTTTGCAATTTTTGCAATAATTAATAAGATATTAATTTATAATTTATAAATGTTCATGAATATGTAAGAGCAAATCGACGCGAAAGAACGGACAACTTTACGTGCGCTCCGAGCAACTGTAAACGTACATAATGCTGTCTCTTCACGTGGGCGTTTGTAGATCTTAATAAATTAATATCTCATTAACCATTGCAAAGATAGCAAAACAGAACTTTTTTAATTAGTATAATCTGTTCTGCCAGTCCACAAGGGGTGTGTCACTAATTGCAGAATATCTTATACATGTATCTCCATTATTTTGCAAATAAAGAAAAAGATAATTTTAAAACATTGCTCCTTGTTGTTCTTTTGTGTGTAAATTATAATTTTCATCAAGAAACATCTAGTTTTGAAAAAATTTTAAAAAAATTTTAATCTTTTTCAAAAAATTTTCTAGAAATACAAATAGTGAATAAAGTAAAGTGAATTACTTACTATTAATTTATTCAATTTGATTGAATTAAATTCAATCTCTAATCAATAAAATTTGTCACACCAATTGTTAAGCGAATTACATTAATTTGAAATTCAGTGCACACTACATAACGACTTTACTACAGCTTATCTGGGAATTAAATCAATCCCAAGTTTCCGAAGATATGACAATAATACCCACGCTAGGAATGGGAAGATTACAATTTCGAGCACAGAGTTTCGCGATCACGAAAAGGAAACACAATGCTAGTTGGTGGTCTGCTTGTTCATCCGCTTCCGGATAGGAAGTGGCGCAGGTTACAAAGATCGAAACGCTACCTCCCACCACCCCCAATAGACATCATTGCACGCCTTGGTATATTGTTGCCAGCCGTCAATTCTCCTCGCTCTGGACCTCTTGCATTTTGCAACATCTACACGCTCGCAGCACTTTTCTGATTTTGTTATATTATTTACGCTGAACCAATAGAAAATAACCGGATTTTGTAAATTCGGTTTGAAAATTTCTTGATGGTTATTTGAAATATTGCAAAAACTTTGAGAGAGAAATATATCAATATTGATTCGTCGTTGTTGAATGGTCGAATATATATGGCTTCGGCAACACATTTGCAAGCTGAGAGTACCAGTTAAAGCTACGTCAGCGACCGTCAATGTCTCCTCAGCATATCTGGATTGCTGAGTGGCTGCCACAATTCAATCAATTCGATTCTCAGTTTATTTAGTTACAGACAGGAACACGCGCGCGCGCGCGCGCACACATACACACACACACACACACACACACACACACACACACACACACACACACACACACACACATCGCGAAGTGATTTTCGTATAGTGATTTTGGTATGTATAGTTTATACATGAATAGATTTATAGAAATTCCAGGACTAAATATCGCGTTTGCAAATTAATTGTAAGATGAATTTCATTGCCCTATTGTAGAATTAAATGGTCAATTGTTAAAAGCTTATTTCTTTGTTTTAAGTAATTTGAGATCATGGATTGAGTACGATAGAAAATATATTATACACAAGTTAAGGACAAATTTCAATACTGTAAATATGAAAATTGCTTTACAGTTAGAAGAATATCGATAATCGATGTAATAAGTATGATAAATTTTTCAATATGTGCAGCATTGAAAATTAAATTCACTGCTATACCGCTTTTAATTCCTCTTCATGATTTAGAGGCTTTTATATGGAGAACGTCCCTTCCAATGAATTTCGTGCAATATTCGATATGGTAACGATCGCATGACCGACATGTGTAGATTCAACATGAAAGTAATCGAAGCAGACGATATATCGGTTGGCCGTTGAAATAGAGCGATGGGAGAGATTTCTTCTCCCGCGTACGCAGCTGTATGAACGAATTAAATTGTCGATTTTTAATATTCCGTGCCTCAAAATTCATAACACAATTTCCATTCTTTGTTTCCACGCGCTATCGCACTACGCGCGCTACGGACAGTTATAAAGGCCAAATTAAGCGAATATACGATTTTTCTAATTTCAGCGTGCTTCTGCATGAAATACATTGGTGGAGCGTAATGTCTGTAATTGTTTGACTTTCACGTTGAACCAGATAGGTCAGATAGGAAATACCGGATATACCGGTGATTTCGAACAGAGTTGTTCCGAATCTACCGTAATGCTCTTGTAAAGCGATATCGCGAAATGACTGAAATATTTATCGAAATATTTTATATTTATAGATCATTTAGCAATATAAATTAAAAGAATATTTTTTTTTTTTTAAACGTATACGCCAATCGAGTTAATCTAGAAAATTATTTTCACATTGCACATACGATATATTTTTAGCACGCAACTGGTACAAACAGATTTGTGAAGTGAAGTATAATAAATAATGCAAAATCGAGATTAATATCGTATCGCGTCGCGTACGTAGCTGCAAAGTTTAGACAAACTTTTGCAGCCGGCCATATCCGCAAACGTCAACAGATGGCGACGAGCTGTGCGCCTATGTCGTTCCTTTCGTAATATATTCCGTCCTTTAGCCTGTTGGACCGCATGTTGTTATAAAACACACTGGCGACGGCTGCGTTTATCGTGAATTTTAGTTACAAGACCGTCAAGTTTTCACGTTCCCCATTCTCGCGCCGTAATATGTATGTGAAAAACCGTGTGAGACTATTTGAGTTTTTTTTTTATGTATGCAGGATATCCCAACAGTTGTGCAATTTCGCCACAAATAAGGATGGATAAGATCAATGCTGACAACAAAAAAGTTCGATATGTTACCGCGATAAATGAGATTCTTATCGAGTGTATTTGATGTACGATAACAAATTGTGATACCACAATATTTTGTAGCTATAGGTTGTTATATCCAAAACAGTCCTTAAGAGATACAGTGAAATTATAATAAAAATAAAAAAAATAAACGGATCTCCATTACGTCGACATATAGCATATTAATTAGAAAAATATATAACATTCCATAAATCAGATAACAACAAAATTATGATTATGATAATTTAAGTGCAGAAAATATGTGAGTCAATAATTGAAGCGTGTTCCATGCATAAATATTTTTAACAATGGGTGTACTTGATAAAAGGAGGATGGTCGCAATTCTTTCTGCAACACTTTTTTAATTAGTTCATTTTCAAAACGATACTCTAACGAGCCAAGAGAGATATTCACATTCTCTCTCTCATCACTCATATGAGTGATAGCGGTTAAAATTTATGCCGTGTATCGTTTATGATTTTCAACATAGACGAGAAAATTACAATTATCCAAATTCTTCTTTATAAAAATATTAATAATGTCGTTTCAATATTAAGACACTGACAGTTACAAAAACAAATAATATAGGAAAAAATTTTAACCGATTAAAACCGATCAAAGAAATGTTCTTATTGCGTTAGTTTCTAATTCAATTCTGTATGGTTTTACAAGCGATCAACGATAAATTCAGGCTGCCTTTGAAATTATTTGCGTTATTGGCAAGATTTTATGTTTCGTGGAAACCTGCTAATATTCTTTCACGTAATTTGAAAAATTTGCGAGAAACCTGTGATAGCACGAAGGAAATCGATCTGGGAATGAAAGATAACCGTAGAATTTTCTTCAGCGGCAACGTATTATATTTTCGAGTTTCCAGCATTAAACTTCAAAGACTTCTTGCCCGGTTTCTATTCCAAGTTAGTGCAATATCGTTCCTTGCCTCGGGAAAAATAAATTTCCGGACGTCCGCTGGGTAGAAATTCCGTTGCGAGAAAAGATGGACACACTCAAGGAATTGCATATTGATTGAGAGAAAAGAGATTTAACTGCATTAAATTGCAATCTGCATGTGATGCATGATACAAACATTTCTTGAAATACTTTTTTAACGAGGTTAACTAATTTAATTATGCTTGAACAAATTGGATTATCATTGGAATTAAAAATTTACTTATATTTGTTTACACACACTTTGTTGTAATATAATTAAATATTTTATTAACGATCCATGTCTGCAAGTACTCAAAATCGTATCGCAATAAATAAATGACCCCCACGATTGTATCTCGTTTTTATTCAATGACATTATGTATAATTGTGTATATTACTACCATAAATTAAATTATTCGATTCTGTTTATATATAATCCGTAAGGAATCAAAATTAAAAATATAATAAAATTTAAAGTTAAAGTTAAAAATATAATAAAATGATTCTTTTGTATTACGATTAATACATGCTAAATAAAGATATTTATATTTGAGTTCATACCAATAGTCAAATTAATTATTGCTTGGATTTCTTCATCGCACTTGAAATATTACGCAATCGACATTAATTTATTCTCTTTTTAGGAAACTAGCGTATATATATATATATATATATATATATATATATATCGCTATAAACTACCATTTTTCGTAATCATTGAGATTCTGCTATAATAATATCATCGAAAATTCCATCATAATGGGATACTCATTAACGTTCAATTAACGTATATTTAACATATGTAATTTATATCTATACATAAATAATTTAATACGTACGAATTACGAAATTAAATTATAAACTTTTAATCCAGTATAGAAAAACATCAAAAGCATCAAAATTTCTTTTATACTATGGTAAAGACTTTCAATTTTTTTTTAACGTATTTATTATTTTTGTTTTTTGTACAAGTAAGAAAATACAGCGAGAGATTTTTATTTGTTGTGTACAAGCTAACTTGTTGCTTATATATCAGTCAATCTTCCGCAGAGTCTGGATCCGTTCCAAAATACGTAGACAGGTAGCCGTACGTGCTACTTGGAATTTATGAATTACCTTGTATCGGTAGTGCAACCAGTATCAGCCAGTAATAGTAAATCGTATATAAAGTTAGATAAAAATAGTATATAAAGTTAGATAATGTACCAAATGTAATAGAATTCATTTGCGTCACTGATTTAGCCATGTAAAACAATTAGACATGTAAAACATTACACATCACGTAAAAGTATTGAATGTCCAAAGAGAGAACGAAATGTGTAATTGTCAAAAGACAAAAGAATCGTATCGATTAACTATAATGTGAAACAGATTATTATCCGATACGCTATTAATTCAACGTGGATACAATTTTCTATATATTATTATCTCCCTCGCTTGCGCGTCATTAATTTCTACATATTAATCATAATTGTAAATATGGTTCAAACTATTTGTGAAATCGGTCTATATATATATATATATATATAGAATCGATTATAACATCGTTTGTATCTTTTTTTCATTTTTTTTTATTTTATTAATTAAATTTTGTCCGATCTCATTATTCATTATCGTCCAAATAATTCATAAATTACGATAGTTTACAGTTATCTTTAGTAATATATAAAACGCTGTATTTATTTTAAAACTATATCGTGCATTTAAGAAATTAATTAAACTTTCTAAAATTGCACATTAATTGAACTTTCTAAAATTTCTGCAAAATTTCAGCGATTATGCAGTCGCCCATAATCCCCTTAAGTCGATAATACCCTTGCCAATGTAAAAGCTGTGCCTGTCCGATTTTGGATATCCACATGGCTTCTACCTTCTAAACGATAACACACGCACCATTACACGCATGCGTACGCAAATACAGTTCGTATTTATCGATATGTAGCGAGAGAGTACCTAGGAATCGCATACATCAATGTAATGCCGTTATATAATTCGCTTCGATCCACCATTTCAATATTTGATTTAACTGATTACACGAGATGTTTGGGAAGATTGAAAATTTATAGCGGCTCGGGCGGAATATGATGTTATTTTGCGCGATTGAATTTCTTCTGTATGTAGCAACTACAAAAATAATATATTCCTTGTTATGGGTACGAAACAATTTATCTAAAATAATCTTTCATTTTTTTTATCGGTCACATTTTGTTATTTATAAAAAAACGTTTAAAATATGTTATGCATAATTATAATTTTCAATTTTTATAATTATAAAATTATACATAATTATAATATTTTGTTCATCCTACATTTCTCATTTCTTTTTGCAATTTTTTTTATAAATGTAGGGTGATTTTTCGTTTTTGTTAGAAGAGTAATATGAAAATTGTTCCTTTTCTTGACATGAAAATATTCAATTTCGACAACAGAAAAATTCTCATTATTAAAAGCGAAACTATTATAAATAAGAGAAATGAAGATTTGCCAACCGCATAATTCCTTAATCGCATAATTCCTTATTCCGTTTTCAGATTCAGCTCAAGAAATTATTTTATGCGCAGAAACTACTATATCTCATCGTTTACCATGGTTTACATATAAAACAATTATTTTGACCTCGTTATTACACCTCGTTAAAATCGACTTGATTAATTCGACTATCGGCGATTCTGCCAAAAGCGCAAGACGGGGTTGCAAGGCGACGCGACGCGACGCGACGCGACGCAGGCATAGTTGATCTGTTGGCCGTGCAGATGCAGATGCAGATATAGATGCAGATGCAGATGCAGTTGCCTGCGTTTTTCGGTTTATGCTGTCAAAGCTTTTCCTCGCGGAGCGAGGTGCACCGTCACTGTGCGGCCTCGTTTGCAGTGGTTTGATATCGTGTCGCGTCAGCCGTACTGGCCCTTTAACCGTAAAGCAAGTAGAGCTTATCTGGTGCGTCTTGGAATTACAGTGAGTCGTGACGAGGACAGGGAAGGCACCCATCGAGATAATTATCCGCCTTAAAGTATGTTTTCATCGTGAGATGGGATTTTGAAGATGCACTCTCTGAAACGAGCGGCGCGGCGCGGCGCGGCGCGCGTCTTTTGTACGAGGCGCTTCTCGTCTCGGCATTAACCGAATTACGAGCAGGAAGAAAGGACTGCGCTTCGACGCAATTGTCTGCCTTAATGGACATTTCAATGTAAGCGGAAGATTGGCGGATCTGCTTGGCATTGCACCGCGTCATTGCACGAGAAACGTAGTAACGCCGTAAAGTTACGCTGTATGTGTGCGTATCACGCGTTTTTTCCTCTTCACCTTTTTTTTTTTACCTTTTCATCTCACAATGATAATTGCGCATTGGCCGTAAAAGACTTGCGAGATATGCGGCAGCGCGAGGAAGAAGAAACTTGTCGGCGCTAAAACACACATTCTTCGCATCACAAATGCACCGTGTATATGCACATTTATGGCGTTGCGCGCGTGCGCAGGCGGCAGTGGAGAAGGCAGTCTTTAATAAAAAGATTAATATTGTGGAATAAGAGTAAAACACGCTGTCCGTGTGATGTGATAAAGTGTGTGTGTGTGTGTGTGTGCCACGGCTAAACGGGAAAATAATAAAAATCGTGCGAGCAGCGCGGTGACTTTATCGAATCACGCTGCGCATTTATGCGCAGGTAGGTGGACAAGGAGCGACCGCCGCATTATTTGTACCTTATCGTACGCATTACCTCGCACACGCATCGCAAAGAAAGATTATAAGAGTTCCGTGCAGGTCGCGTAGACCGAAACAGCTCACCGACTTTTAATTAAACTCGCCGAAGACTGTGCCTTAACGATCGATTCGTGTCGTAAATGTTACCGCTGTGCGTGTATACGCCTCTCCGCGTTTTTATGTTGCTCTCCCCTTATCTACCCTTACTAAAGTCGTCCGATAGCGATCTTATGGCGAAGTTAGTAATCTTCCCGATTTGATAATGCTCTCAAATCTACATTATTTGCGTGTCGACAGTCGTTCTTCTGCCCTTTTATTGCCGCGATGATGGTATTTAAAAAGTTTCACTTCGCGCGATAAGAAAGGCCTTTCTCGCGAAACATGAGAAATGAGCATTTCTACGCAACGACCAATGACGTTAGTCATTATATGTTAAATGTTTCGATATGACTATGAGAAATATATATATATATATATATATATATATATATATATATATATATAAAATAACATATATAAAATAAAAATTTCAAAGTATTATTCTTCATTCAAGTGTCTCTACAAAACAAACTTTTTATCGAAAAAAATAGTCTAAGAAAAATGATGACTATTAGATATTAAGAAAGGATAGCAATGTCACAGAATCTATTTTGAATAGAGACATTTAATATAACCATTCACTGTTTTCTTTTTTAATTCATTTTTCTTTTTTAAATTCTTACTTTTTAATCATTAATCAACTTCGTAAAATTTCGTTAAAAGTGTCATGTATGTCATAATGTATGTGTTTATAAAAATAAATTTTTGTTGATTAGATTATCAAAAAGTTAGTTTTCAAAAAAAAAAGTTTGATTAGATTAATAATGAAATTTATAATAATCAATAAGATATTTAATAAGAAGAATGTGTAACTATATTTCATTCATGATTTTTATCAAATTATAATATTAATTACTGATTTTGCTTACATTATTTTAACGTGAAGCGTATCGCACCGGGAAGTGCTAAATGGAAACAAACTGGCTGAAGCAGTAAATAACGCTGTCGATAACGGGTGTTCGATAATACGTGGCTGCGAACGAAACGCTTCACTTCCGGAAAGATTAAATGAGAGCAAAATATGATAACGTCCTGCACATTCCGTCGATTCAATAAAAAAATTTTTTAGCGTGAATTGCAGAGGCAAAAAGCGAAAAAGCGAAAAATTTGGAACTTTTCTAAAATATAACTTTAACAGTTTTGAACAACGTTTATAAAAATTAAACATTGTTAAAAACATGTGTAACATATCCAATATTGAATTGTATATTATAATTAATGTTCTGTTAATATATGCGTAATAATTAACAGTTCTTGTCATGCGTATATGATTTAACCTGACTTCAACAAAGACAATATAGTTTAAATGTATTGGAAATTCTGTTATGTTATTTCAGCACATAAATTAGATAGTTAAATACGTGATTCTATTTACCTATATTATGTCCACTTAAATAAAGTTTTGAACATATGCATATATATTATAAAAGGGGTATTATATATTTCTAGGGTCCAATATAGTTTTAGCTATAGGAATTATAAAGTTCTTGTCTTCCCCTTTTTTTTCTCCTATTCTTTATTCACTTATTTATTCCCTATTCTCTCTCTCTCTCTCTCTCTCTCTCTCTCTCTCTCTCTCTCCCTCCCATCTCGCAATTTATTTAAAATGTGTATTTATACTACTTGAAATATATTAAAAGCGTGGGAATTATCTTTCTGTTCTAAACTAATATTACATTTTAATATTATTCATGTAAATTTGTAACGTAACACACAAAATTGTTTGTGACTATGTCCTATTTCGAGGAAGCAATTTTCAATCTTTTGAATAAGGAAATTCAAAGATACATTAAACATAACTTTGCTTCTCAGATAAGATGCAGGAATATCGTTAATCATTGAGAGAACCTGTAAAGTTGCTCGTATAAATCTATTTCCTTCGTTGAGTTTCGGGGTCGGGTCAGATACCTTAGCATGTAGGAATCTCCCGGGATCTACCGAAGCGAGGGTCACATCTGGGGTTGCAAGGTGGTTACGTCGCAGGTACGAGTGGTTGTATGTTAATGCTAATTTATTCAGAATGCCGATCCGTGGCGAACGTTAAACGAGCTCGTAAAACAGGCTTGCCTTTACGTGCGTATACTATGCAGCGTTACGACACACGCGTCAAATCTCTCTCAATTTCAAGTCAAGGGAATGCAAATTTCCGATGGTACGCAAATCGGCCAACGACAAATTGTTATGCGATGTGGCAATCCTGTTAACACCCTCGCAGCTTGCCACATTTTATCGAGTGGATTTCTTTTCCACCCTCTCGTTCGCGAAGATCCGAGTTTCATTTTGCACATAATTTCGGAATATTTATTTTCATATCTGCCGCGTTTGGTAAAATGGAATGGAAACGTTTTCATTTTTATGGCATATCTACGGTCCAAATTGTCGATCGATTTGAGATATTTAGCTCCCGATCTATCTATTTAGTTATTTCATTCTTTTTTCTCTGAGGTTATATTTTATGCCCTGTTATTTTGTGCCAACATAATTTTACATTCCACATATTTGAGAAATATGCTAACGCAAGCAGCACTTCGATAAAAATTTTAATTTAAAATTCCGCACACATTTTACTGAAAAAAAAAAAAAATGTTTAAGAAATAGATGAATTCGAGTTGGGTAAAAATATATATTAATATAAGATTCAATTTCTTCAATTGTGAAGAAAATGTGATGAAGAAAGAAGTTCTTGGCAAATTATTAATTTTTTAAAAGTTAATTTTCTTTTTTAATACTAATCAAATTAACGATTTACGAAGGTAAACACGGTATTGCTGCATTGTATTTTTGTGAACAATATGAAAGTTCGGCATGCAATTAAAACACTATCCGGATGTTATCGATCGAAGCACATCGGTCGCCTTCGGAGGTCAATTCGGAATCACCAACCGCTGGCACTTGCTGTGATTACGATCGAACGATGTTAAAATGCAGTCTGTTAAGAAAAGAGGTGACAAAGGGACGTATACACACACACACACACACACACACACACACACACACACACACACACACACACACACACACACACACACACACACACACACACACACACACACACAGATAAGAAGCGCGAGACGAGAAATGAACAAAGATCGACATGAGAAGAGCGGAAGAATGAAAACGAAAGATAGACAGACAGACAGATAGAGAGAGGGAGGGGGGGGGAGAGAGAGAGAGAGAGAGAGAGAAAATGAGAGATAAATAAGATCCGAGAAGCAGAAGCAGCTCGTCGTTCAAACTGCACGCTGTGTTTCGTGAGATAACGGGGACGGAGAGAGTCATCGGAGTGAGAACCAGGGTTGAAGCGACGGGTGGCTGCTGATGATAGGGAGAGACAGAGAAAGATGAAGAGAGAGAAGGAGGGGGAGGGGGAGGAAAGGGGGTTTGTTCTCCAACGGGTGCCGGCTGCATTTCAAACAGGACTAACTCCTTGCCCCTCGGGGTCTCTTGGTCTGCTGGAGTATTAAGTCGATGGCAGCCTCGCCATCGCGCGACTTTTCCTTTCTCAACCTCTCCCTTCCCTCATCTTCTCCATCATCCTTTCCTTCTATCTCCTTGCCTCTTTCACGCACAAACACTTCGTCTCCTTTACCAATTGTGTCATCATAAGTTATAAGTCAGATATCGAATATCGTGTGTAATTTTCGACTTCTTTTTTTAGAACTCAAACGGTCAAGCTAACAAAACGTCAGTGAACTATGAAAAGCGGAAAGGCGTCGTTTCCTGTTCGTCGAAATTGAAGAAAAGCGTTGCGCAATAATGGGCAGCCGCAAGACATCGTGCAACGAAATCAACTAGACCTTTCATCGTACATCGACACGAAAGTTGAAAGAGATAACAGTTGCAGAAAGCATATCTCGATGAAAACGAAACCACAGTTAAAATGAACAATGAATGGTGTATTGAAATATTGCACTTGTGACTGACAACGAATCAATTTAGTTTAGTTATTTCTTCATTTTTGATAAAAATGTATATTACGGTTTAAATATTAATATTATTAAAATCATAAAGTAATATTGTATTTGTTTAACAAACAAAATTATTACATTGATGTTTAAATATAATTTCTGATGAAAATATTGTATTTTATATAAATGTAAACGAAATCGATATGTGCATTTTAAAAGTGCATATTTCATAAGTTTACTTCAAATATATGTCGTTATGAAAAGTTAAGTATATGTCAGCACACCCCCCCCCACACACACACACAAAATATAAAATATATCAAAAGTTGCAACACTTCCCCCAAAATGCAATTTCCACAACTTTAAGGGACTTTCTTAACGAAAATTTGATTGGAAATCAATGATTCCAATTAAAATTTAGTACGTTAAATATCGTATCATTTGAATCTTTGAATAGAAGTTAAATTAGACTAAAGTTTACTTCAAGTTGGCCAACAAGCAAAGTTGTATTAACTAAAAATTTTCAAGTTTTAATATTAAATAGTTTAATAATCCGATTTTAATAATTTTTCACAAAGGAAGAATCAATTGAGACATACGTATACAAATATTATTTAAAATATCTAATAAAAAATGTTATTAAATAATGAATTGCGAATAATATTCATATTTCATTATTTTTGTTATCGGAAATAAGTGCATATTTTTGTAATTTTAAAAACTTTATTTAAAATAATTTTTTTATTTTTGCATCATTTATCTCTCTCTTAAACATATTAATTATCAAATAATAGAAATATGCTATTGTGTCTCAACAAATTCATTAAATATGATAAAATATCACAAATTCAAGATATAATAATTTTATTATTTATATGAATATGCACGAGTTTGCATAAAACGGCTCACAAATACAAAATTTTTAGCAATGTTGTTACAACATACCCAAACAATTATACGTTTGCACTGCGTTTATACAGCGTTATATATTTATAATCTATCAAAATTTCGTCTGAATTTCCTTCGACTTTATTACAGAACATATAAGATGCAATAAGATGCAATTATAATGTATAATGAAATAAATTTGCTGAATTTGCAGAATTACGTCTAATCAGCAAAATGATCACATCAAAGGAATGGCAGAAGTAGTAATTTTAAATGTTGCATTCGTCAGATTTTATTACGTTAAAAATGTATTTATTGTATGATTTTGACGATATTTTTAAAATACGAGCACGAGGTATTATATTCGCGTTTTATTTCGTTTAAAAAAGAAATTTATACGTTCATCGCGTAAAATGTTTCTTAAAAATAAACACGACGGAAAGATTGTTTTCCCTATGGTTGGTCACCGTTTAGTACACTTGGAACAAAAGCGACATTCGATAAATTAAATCCCGCCGGCGGAACTGTGTAATTAATTTAATCTGGACCGAGACCAACCTTCATCGAGAAATCACTATTCTGTTCTTCACTTGCTTATTAATGCTTTCTTCACTCTTTTCTTCTTCATCTATTTGTTGTTGTATCCTTCGCATTCAATCGTCTCAGTTTCAACCGAGAGAAAGGATGCAAAGATAAAAAAGAGATAACATCGTTGAACACTTTTCAACATCCGTCCACATGTTTTTCTAGAACTTTCCTTATGCATAAAATAATCACTTTCGAGTCAGGTTACTGAATTTATTACGATATATGCACAATCTCACAGAATTCGAATTCCCGCGAGTTGTCCAACGATTAAGAAATAAACGCGAAATTCCGATAACAAGCAAGAAATGGATTCGTACACTCGCAAAAAATATGCACAGACTTTCCCGCCAGGACGCGCGAAGGTTACGAACGATGTTAATTTCTGGTTTTCTCCGGAGAAGAGCGAGACGGGACTGAGCGTCTCGCGGCCACCCCGTCCAGAGGGTTACCACCCTCGGCAATGGGGCTGTGGCCCATCGCGCCTGCGTTACGCTCCTGCGCGCGTATAACCATCTCTATATCTCTCTTTCTCCCACCCCTGCGTGTGGCTGGGGTTGATCTGCTCTTTGTTCAATGGCCTGCATTTTTTCATGGCGTTCGCCTAGCCAGCGGAGTTCCTCGGTATTCCGAGGCGCGTGGTATACCCCTAAGTGGCCGCCATTAGAGGTGCAAATCACAGATAATTAACAGCGATTGGCAAGATAGCGTGGTATTGCGATGTTAAGTGGTAAGCCACTGATTTTCAGAGATTTTTACTATCCAAGTGTCCCGATAAGTCGATAGAGAATTTTTATAGACCATTTTTCTCATCGAAACGTTAACGAATCAGTTGATCGGAATAAAATAATGGGATTCTGTTCGTAATGGGATTTAAGGCATGTTGATAAAGAGTTAAAAATACAGAGTACAGGTATAATGCGACATCATGTGTACACATGTGTTAACAGCGGATTAATATTCGTCGTGCTCCATCTTGCATTGCTGTCCTTCGTGTAGATTCGTAGCCATGCGATGTGCATTCTCGGCATCGTGTTAGCATAACGGTTGACCTATACGGCACGACGGGTCTGTCACGAGAGAGCGATTAACATAACAAACGCATAATAATAGCCCGTCGTTGACATCTCTCTCTCTCTCTCTCTCTCTCTCTCTCTCCCCCCTCCACCCTCCATTCTAATCCATTCTACTCTCTATCTCAAATCTCTCTATCTCTTTATCTCAAATCGCTCGACTTGCAATAGATGCTCGCACGCATCAGGATGTAAGTAGCAACAGTAAATATCGCATCATAGCTTTTATGTGCCTTCCATTTTCTCCCGTATCGTTCAAATCTTTGTCATAAATTATCGGAACAATAAATAATTTCCTTCCATTGAGGTATTCATATTTTCGATATTCACGTCTGTTGCAACAACAATCAAAATAATTAATTATTATTAAACAATAAATAAATAATTGTTGATAAGTAATAAATAAATAATAACAACAAATAACAACAAATAATAACATATACAAATAAACAAATAAACAGGTATGCTTTAGAATAAAAAAGGTAAAAAAATGAAACTTTTTTACACACATGTGCAGTCGCCATAATTATATAAAATAATAATGTAACTGTCAGAATTTTCACTTGTAGTCGAGAAAATATATCAACAGCGGGCGCGCATCATTAGTTTAATATTGAATTCAACAAATTTAATCTCACGCATGACTAAATAAATACAGAATACATCGTGCAGTAACATCAATAATATTAAAAATACGTTCAACATATATATTTAATAAAAAAAGAAATATAAAAATAAATTCATATAATATCGTCGAATTATATATAGTTATGGTAGTTTTATTACCTTACACCAATTTATTACGGCAATATCAATCGAGCTAATTGTCTAGGTGACTAAGTGGCGTAACTTGGTAAAAATTCGTGAAGGGATTGCGTAGGGAAAAACTGCGTGCAGAGATCCGTTCTTATGCCACGGAAAATTGCGATAAAGCTACGTGAACGTGAGGATGAAAATTTTGCCTCGCCGACGCCAGTGATTCGTCGACGCTCGTTGACGAGACTGGGATAATTGGCCGGTGATCCGAGGCCGCGATATCCGCGGTTATTAACCTCGAGCTAATGCGATTTCGTAACCATACGAGGGAACCAATCACGTGACGCCTGCTCCCTTGACATGCACATCAGAAAGCTGTTCATAATCAACATGCGAGAAGAAAAATAGCAAATATGAAAAATAAATCCGTCAACCGATTATAAAATTTATATTTAAATTGTAAATTGCTTCAATTTTTTTTTTTTTTTATTTAATTTATGCTATTATTATTTTTAGTGCAATTATATATTATAAAACAAAGTATGAAATGTTTTATATATATGCTTGCATCTCAGGTTTCTTTCATTTGTTATACTGGATATACAAGGTAACGAATTTCTCAAGAGAAATTATTCCAAGTGCAAATTAATATGCAAGCAAAATTACTCGTTAATTCATACAAAACAGGTTACTGTGAAAAAAAATTAACAATATAATTTCTATTGTTCATTATTCCTATTTTATATCGTATGATTGATAATTATTCGAGTATCGGTATGTATGCAGTAATTTTTAAAACTTTTGCAAATAGTTAATAGTCCGAAGCATAATTAAATATTGGTCTTAAATCGAACTTCAACTTATATCCAAAAACTTATACATATCGCAAGGGTATGCAAGGGTATTTTCTGTAATACAAAATATTATCTATACTTTTAAGTCTCTGGGAAAAACTTTGTAAAAATTCGTCAATTTTTTACACCACAGTGGAAACTATTTTCTTCTTTTGTTTCATTATATAACCATTATGCAAATAATCGTACGTTATGTGGTACAATGGTAATTATTACCGCAATTATTGCCTACTTATGCCGCAAGAGAGGTATAATTATCGCTAATATCTTCTGGAAACTGGTAAGAGTAAGAAATAGTAGGGTACGATGCACGAGGCTTATCAATTCGGGGAAAGGATTCCGATGTTTCCACCCCGAGGGGGCGATGTAACCAATTCCGCGATTCGTGTCGACAAGTGGCGCGACCGAAATTTGACTGCAAAAGCGAGCGGCTAGCTAACGCGGTTGCTGGAAATTACTGAACTACGCTTACCTAAGTGGCGATGCCGACATTACAGCTCGTTGCAATGAATTAGAAGTTGTGCCGTGAATTCCAATGGGTACGCGCGCTATATATTATAAATTCTGCTTTTCGTTTGCAGTGTTCTTTCATGACGCAAAATAATAGAATAAAATGTAACAAAATGTATGAAGTTGGATTTAGTTAACTAGCCTAGTTTATTAATTTTTTAGCCGTTTCATTACCTTAAACTTAAATTTACTTTAAAGTAAAATAAAAAATTTACTTTTTGTGTATACCCATATACTCTTTTTTATATATATATATATATATATATATATGTGTGTATATTTCTTTTGTGTATATACATATGTATTTGTATTTTCCTTTAAATTTCACTATTTTATCTGTAAAAGAATGATAATAAAGCAAAATAAAGTTAACCAAGATCAGTAGTAACATCGGTGCAAACGCTTTGCTTTCAGTTCACCATAAAGTAAAATGGCAAGGAGTAAAATGGCGCTTAAGAAAGTAATTTTCTAGTTCCAGGCGAGTATAAAAATTTACAAATTTTATCTTTTTTAGAATAGAATTTGATTTCAAAAAAATATGCTTTCTCGTATGATCTGAATTCATTATACTCTAGTTACAGTTAAAGTATATTTAAGGTACATATTCGCGAACTTTATGTAATATGACAAAAGACTTTATACTATATATATTTAAACAAAGCGTCTCGAGAGTGTAAAAGTGATTTTTTTCATAAACGCTTTCTCTTTTCTTTCTAGTTGACGCTACAAAAGTCGAGCACTGACAATGAGTAAATTCTGAATTGTCTTCTTAGTAATCGTATTATAATCGTATACAATTGTACAGCAAACATTTTCACGAATAAGACAAATTTATGAAGGATAACTGTGGTCACATTATAATCTCATGCTACGTCACATATGTTAACTGCCGATGAAGTAATACGACAAATTTAATTAATGTAGTGAGATTCATAAGCAGCATATGTGTCAATTTCGGAATACTAATATATTTATAATAGAATACTATATATTTTGTATCATCAGTTGAGATTTTACTGTCTGCATTTACGTAATACTTAATTATTTATTTAATTATAATGATAATAATTGGTACAAACAACAGTAAATATAATTTTTTATAAACATATTTTCCATTTTTATTTTGTCTTAATAATTCTATATAGATTTCTTACTTTTTCTCTTATTTCTACATTTTATTTAGATTACATCTCCTTTCAAAAATAAAAATATTCTCACAAAATATGAATTATAAGTACGATGTATTTACTCCACACACCTTACATGTATAAATAATCTATTAAAAGAAAAAAATTATTTCTAAGTATGCTAAAAGCAGAATTAATTGTATTTAATAACATTAATTTAACAGAAATAAAATTCATAATTACGTAGAGTTTTCTAAAAAAAAAAAAAAAATGTTTTATTTCCTTGTAGTTTGTGAGCTGCATAGTCTCAACTTTTTCATTTTTATATCAGAATTGAGCACTTCTACTGTAAAGCGCTTTGTTGTAAACTAAACTTTGCGAAGAGAAAAATATGTGGCAATTTCCTCTGTTTAGATGTAATTTTCGGTTTTGGATACGAGTCAAGAAAGTGCAACTTTAAATCTATATCATACAGAAAAATATGAAAATTAAAACGTACCTATGAAGTTTACTGTGTTATAACGCATATCATCAATAAAAATCATACCTATTTAATAAATAGCAATATATATATATAGCAATATATATATATATATATATATATATATATATATATATATTATCAAATTCTTAATATTACTTTGTATACTTCAAAATATAAAACAAAAAACTGAATACTTTTTCTAAATTTTAATACAATTTCAAATTAAATTGTCAGAATAGATTACAAAAATTAACTTGATTCATAATATATTTGATATAATTACTATATGCATTCTTTATTCTGGATAATTTTATAATATTCAAACTGGACGAATTTTCTACATGAATCACAACATAGATGCATCAAAATAATTACATAATCATTATAACCAATATTCAATAAATGTTCCTTAAAATGATCTCAAGGAAGCTAACCGATCAGATAAGTAAGAAAGACGGCGTCGTTATAGCAATAATATATATAGTAATTTAATGAATTAAAATAAATTTTACTCGGACAATATTTAATGGCGTTAATGACAATGTAAATGTAACAAAAGTTTTCGAATAAGCGGTTAACGAACAACTATAATTTTTTGATCTTGAAAGTATCGCTAACAGAAACAGCATCCGTTTGGCGAAAGCGGAAATCTTTTAATCCCAAAGGAATCGTTTCCTGCGGGACGTTTTGTCAACATATGACGAGACAATCTTCGGCGCAACGTATGCGCCACTCAGCCTTTGACCTTTCACAGCTATACTCGGAAATATTAAGGTTTTCGTCGCGTCGAATATACGTTGGTGAAATGAGAAATATGTCGGCCGCAATTTGCACCGCAATTTAATGCGCGCAAACGAGTTTAATTGCGCGGCAAACGTACGCTAAAAAGGTAATGCGAAAATTGATGTGTTTTTCTCTTCACATTCGCGACATACAAATTGATTGAAGCAAATCTGAAAATGATGTATCGAGAGAGATACTGTTGAGAAATGAGAATTTTCTAGATAAAAATTTTATTATTACGCATCGTTAATCGCACAATACAAAAATATTTTAACCTGCTAGACAAATTGAAAGCGGTAATCGGCAGAAACAATTTGAGAATAAATATCATTAATAAACGTGAGAAGCCTACCACTATAGTGGTTTTCTCATTTTCTATTATAATGGAATTAATTGAAAAAATTGTTACCAATTCACTTTTTTTTTCTCAATTAATAAAAATATATAATATTGTATACATAATGGGATGATTTTTTTTCTTCTTATTAATGAAAACGAAAAAATATGCTAAAATATCGCTTCTATTCTATTCAAGAATAACATTCCTTCCGTTAGATTTGCGACACTCATCTCGATCGAGGTGCGTCAGTGGTCCACATATCTCGATTCGTTTTCGTTTCATAAATCCGTTGTGGATTTGTTCCATATAGGATGTAGATGCTGCGTATACATTATCACTGTGCACACAGAAACGGCATGCGGCGCGTCTATACGACGACGGATAACTTATGGGTCCCATAGCGAACCGTAGATCCCATGGACGCAGACGTACTGCGATCATTATCGGCGAATTTATGGCAGCAGTCACATTCGCGAAGCCACCTCGCGTTTTCGAACAGAGGTATGTTAAAAGATCTCATCTATGACATTCATAGGATTTATCTCATTTTAATATCTGTAAAGGCCTGTAGTTGATAGTCAGATTCTAGAACTATTGTAAAAATGTATTTAAAAAATTTTTTGTATTTTATTTTTTTTTAACTTTTCTCACTAATTCTGCTTACCTTTATCATAAATTATTCTAAACTTTTATAATACACTGGAAATTTTGTGTTTGTTTAAATAGTTATACACATGCACGAAAGATGCATTTCACATGTGGATGAAATTTCAAGAATAAATATAGTAACAATAATGTGAAAAAAATTATATAAATATTTACCTTATTTAACATTGAATTACAAGTATTTTTCATAATTCCCATTAACAAATAATTCATAACAGTATAACAAATTTCACAGAAATTTTACTTTATAAAATATATATCTTTTAATTTGCAATAAAAAATATTACATAAAAAAAAGTACAATTTTGACATTCAAAGTAGATGATAATATATTGGTTTTATAAATAATTATAGGAAATAGATGCACGTACATTCTTTCAATTATTCAAGTCTAACCGTTATTATCGTTGTTCATAAAATTAATAATCTAATCACGCAATGCGTGAAGAAAAGTGCTTTCTTCGTACTGTATTATTTCAGTATTATCAAAGAAGAAAGATCACGCGATAAGCAAAGACCTAAACGAGGGAATAAAAGAGCAAACATTTGATTCGCGACGGGAACTCACGATAGTATTCGATGCTTTTGTGGTCGCAACATTATGTTGTGCATTATGTAGTGCATATTGTAGTTTGAAGAAAAATTGCATTCGTTCTGCGCAGTTAAAGAACATCTGTATAGTCCACTACCGAAAGTTTTGTATTGTCGACATTGTTGTTGGAGTCAAGATATACAGTAATCTCAAAATATATTATATAGTTGCGTCGACGGATGCGTAAATTTGCATCTAGACGACAGAAAGCATTTACCTTAAGACGAAAAACATGTATCAAGCATGTAATGCACATTATATTCTTGTAATCAACATTTAAAAATTTCTTTCGTTAAATCGATTTTTCAAAAACAAAAATTATAAAAGTCAACATTCTATCGATAATTTTGACATAATCGTTTATATTTATTAAAAACAATACAGATACATTTATTAATAGTATCAATATACAATATAATATGAGAGTTTAAGTTACATTTGAAATATATTTATATTATAAATTTTGGAATACATTAAATGTCTAAATTCAGTCATCATATTTAATCTTATGAATGCATTTTCCACGAATGAGAGATGCGTCATTAAATAATTTATGTCATGTTTAATTGCGCAATTTATTTGACTGGACACAGAGTTACATGACACGCGGCTTATTTCATATCTAATTTATTTAATAAAGTAGTTTAAATAAACATATTTAAATAGAAACGCATTTAAATTAAATATAATTTGCATGCACTTGTCACTTTTTGTCAACTTTCAATGCAAATTTTGATATTAAATATAATATAAATAGGAGAGACTTTTACTGACTTTTACTTTCTTTTTATGATGAAATTCTATGTAAGATGTGAGAGTTGAAATGTAATTTAAGTAATACTTGATTTACTTTATGAATTATTGGTCGATATATGTACATATATAACTTGCAGCGCTAAACTATATTACTAAAATTAACATTAGTTACTAGCCATTAGTTACTAGCAAGTTCTCGAGGTTGAGAACTTAGACAGTAAAAGAGAATTGTGAGCTGCAAATTGCTAAAATTAATTGATATCGATTAATGAAGTACAATAGTTCTTTGTTCACGAGATCTATAGCAATGGAACGCTTTACTGAGCAAATTTACGAGATGCGCAATACAAGGACAATTAACGGAAGGAGAAAGAAGGAAACCGAGAATCGCCGAGTCGAATGAGGAACAGTGTTCTGGAAGAGCGAAAATTGCACGTAGCTGGATGGTCTTCGCTCGAGGGCGAAAAGACGGCGTGATTGGTCCAACGACCCGGACATCCGTCGCTTTCGAACTTGGTCCACCGTTAAATATGGCAACGGACGGTTCGGACGACTAATGTGATTGCTGGCAGACTGTTACCGGACGCTAAAAGCACCATGTCGTAAACTCTATGCTTCGCTTGCGAGAGAGACGGAGAGAGAGAGAGACGGGGAGGGAGAGAGAGAGAGAGAGAGAGAGAGAGAGAGAGAGAGAGAGAGAGAGAGAGAGAGAGAGAGAGAGAATCGTATAATCGAGCATCGTGGATGGAGCGCGTGCCTATCGGTTGCTTGGTTACCGTACTTCCTCCACCATGTAGCCGCAAATTTGTTCGGTATAAATTTCAAATCGAACGAAGAGTACTCAGTGCAAATGCACGCTCTCCAAACGCACCGGTGGAAAACGAGTCGCTCTAGAAATGTTTAATCGCGTTTTTGCAAGTCTGAGAGCTCTTGGTAAAAAAAGTCCAGATAGTTACCGTACCAACTTCAAAATTACATACTAGAGCATGATGAATCTCGGTTTCCATACTTCTCCTTATATCAATTAATTCCGTATAGTAAGACTTGCACTAACATATTTAGAGTTTATTTAATTGCGAAAACATGAAATATAAATAATTTTGATACCTAATCGTAAGCCTTCATAGATTTTAAAAGAATGAAATCTTTGAAAAGTTGATTCTCGAGTGACATCTCGTCATCATTGATATATACAGAGCAGTGTACAAGGAATTGAAAGAATAATAATATAATTTATTTCATGAAATCAGATAATTACTGAAATTAAATTATTAAATAATCTAAAGGAGATAATAATAGGCCACGGTCTAACTGTAACTAAATGATAAGGATGTGTAATTTATTCATAAATTTCTATCAAAATCTATAAATAAAAATATACAATACAAAAAAAAAGAACTTTAATTTCAAAATTGATTTAAATTTAATTTAAATTAAATTAAATTTTAATTAAATTAAGAATTTATGATTCCTACATTTAATGTAACTTCCAATGCAGTATGTAAAATCCTTTCTCTCTTCGAGTTTATAGAAAAACACACTTTCAAAATTTACTATACAATTTATAAAAATTCCAAATTTTTCTACTAAATAATTGTGATCAGAAGCTATAAGCTATAAATAACAAGGTATGTAAAAACAGTAATATAAAAATTGAAATTCTGCAGCTGCATTGATGTGTAATTTCTCGCTAAAAGTGTGTCAGACTAGGATTAAAAGCTGATACCGAAGTGACTAGTGAGATGAATAGACAACGCGCATTGATTTATATGTGACATGACGAAATCGGGAGGTAGTAAAGTGAGCCATCTCCCATCTATCGCACGATATATCCTATGCTCCTCAATGGAGATTACGTTCGGTGGATATTAACCGGAGGTTCTATATCACAGGATGTTTCGGAATTTCGGAAGGTTCCTCGAATCAACCACCGCTCTTTGAACGTGTAATTCGTGGTTGAGTTCTGGTTGGATACACGCCACGGAATTTCCAAGGCAAATTCTCTATGTAGCTTCAAGAAACTGTAATACATTGAATGAAAGGAAGTTATCCACAATCGGAAGAAGTCCTTTCTCGAACCCTAATGTCGGGATTGTTTTTCATAGCTGAATTAATATACATTTACTGCCTTTACGATGAACTAGACATATTTGAAATTTCGTGATTAAGCGAGAAAGGAAGTTTTAGTGCGATCGAGTAAGCGATAAAAAACAAAGCTAAAGAAATATTTCACAAAATAATGAAAAAGAAAACAAAAAGAAAAAGATTGAAGTTACTCTTTTGTGATAAAAACATAATAGATGCGATGAACGTTTGTTGAATCACATTTCATGGTGATAATCCTTTATAAGAAAAGGAGATGTTAAGTCGATTACTCGTCGATTTCTCTCGAAGTTTATTGTTGCCGCTTTTCCGCGTTGCCGATTGGTTCTTTTGCTGCGCTAATTTCGTGAGTTATTGTCAATTTGCAAATGACGGGCGAATTTGTAAAAGACGGGCGAAGTTAAGTTAGCGAATGAAACTTTGAATCGATTTTGAACAAGGCCAAATATAAGATGAACAAGAATGAATGAGTTTCTATTTTTCATCACGACGACGGTACCTCGCTATCATTAACGAATAATAATATAAAAATATATAATATGAAAAGCTTAGCGTAGCTTAGCGCGCCTGTTATGTTCTAGTTATGTTCTAGTTGTATTATAAATTCACTAAAGGTTTATAAATCCTTTCAATCAACAATCTCTAATATCTGGATGTTTCCTCCCGATAAGGTAACTTATCGAAGCTACGGGTTAATTCGATTATCACAGCACAACTACCGAGAGGAAACTTTGTCGATCGATCTTTGTCTCGCCTGGAGAATTCTTCCATCGTATCGTCCTTCGACGTCGCATCTCATCGATCGTAAATTTGTCGCAAACTAATCTTTGTGTCGTTGTGTAATTAAAAAGATACAAAGCTATAATACGATACAACAGATAGAGAGAGACAGACATAAGAATTGCTTACTGAAATTCAAACTAATAATCATCTAATTTAGCGATTAGCGAAATATTAAAAAATATTTCACAGTCGGATAAACTGCCTGTTTATCAACAGTAACATGTAAAACATGTTTAATTGTACAACTGTTTTTTTTTTATCGAGATACCAATGTTACTATCGGAAATTGACGTGCGATTTAAATCATGCACAATCATCGATTGTTAGTTTGGTCATAATCCAAGTCATAAAAAGATCTTCGAAAGGTTATAACAATCGTAGCATCGATTCATGATTGATATTGTCATTATCCGAAGCCACTATCGTCTCAAAGAAAGTTGCTCGAAAGTGGTGCCGCCCCCCCCCCCCCCTCCTCTTTGTTGAACGACTTTTGGAGCGCGCGTGCCGAAGAGGAAGATCGTAAAAGACTTTTACGTACTTCTCAAAACGATGGGGCGTAATCTGCGACCAATTCTTCCTTCTAGCTTCGGTCCTTATTACGTTGAAAAAGTCTCACGATCCTTGTGATTCTGCACATGTGAGATACGTTCTACGATAAGCGTTCTACAATAAGTGTGCGCATACATTTTTTTTATTGCAAAATTAAATTAACCATATATACTAAGTGTGGAATAGCTTGTAAAAATTATAATTCTCGCAATATATACGATTTACGGTTTGTAAATGAAAACTGTACAAAAAGCAATTTAAAAGCCAAAAAATGTTTTATAATCATTTGTTAAAAGCATCCGTTATACCGGGAGACGATTTAAGAAAAATTTCATATAACTATTTCTCAAATCGTGCTCTTGGTCTACTCAAAAATAGATATTATCTATTTGAAATATAATATGGACAATATAAATAAATGATATAACGATGATGTCTTCTGATGGTGAAGTAAATGATTTATAGTTGAACACCATTGAAACTTTAAGTCTAATATAACTGAACATAATTCCGAAAATAAATGCGTTCTGTTTTAAGTGATAGGATAGTAAATCTGGAACAGAGCTGAAAGCGAGCCTGTCCGACCTTTGTTTCATGCCGCTAATGATTTCGCCCATTAGGTAACGTTACTTAGCGAAACGGCGCGCAATCGAGCTTAATTAATTGCATTTGCCGCCTTCGATTATTCTGATTGTATACGACGCTTATTCCTTACGCTTATGCCTTTCAATGTCGTCTATCGATAATTAAGAACGATTCGGAGAATCGATTATTAAAAGCTGTTATTACTAGAAAAAAACCGATCAAAAGAACAATCGATCAAAAAAAGTTATATGGGCCAATATAAAATACATCTAAGAAATTATAATGTAATATTTAGAATTATAATTTTTCGTAATTACTCTATTTCTCTACTCTATTCACCACCGAGATATTATAATTTAATACGACCGAATACGACAACTCGCGTAAAACGGTAAAATCACTTCGTTCGGTATCGTCTCGTACGATCTCGGAAACAGGTGTTTTCAAGAAGAGTATACACAAAGCGGCGACAGGCTTTAATCGTCGAGATTCTTTTCATCTATAGGGGGGATACATCAAACGCCTGAAATTGATCCCACCAGATCGATCCCGGTTGGCGCAGGCGGAAAAGTTGAAGGTACGAGTACGAGTAGAATCGTTAAATCCCCAACCTCATCGACGACTTAACCGCCCTCGAAGGGAAGGAAGAGATAGTGGCCATTCACCGGGCCGAATTAACTTCTCGCGCAGACTGTTTCGATGGCGAGAAATGGCGGCGAAGGAAGCCCTCAACCGGGACGACATTTTCCATTAAACTTTTCCCGCGTTCGTCACCCCGTCATCCGTAACTTTTAGCCGATTGCTGGCTCGTTTTAATCTTTTAAACCGACCGCATAGCTATCCGTAAGAATCACGCAAATCCAAAACCACCGAAACGATCTCCTCTCCGCGTGGGGGAAGGGCTCTCATTTTATTTTAAATATCTCTTATAAATTATGCACAGCAAACGATGAAAATTTAATAGCAGAAATGACGCTTGTTCATTATACAAACTTGATACAAACTTCGCGGTTCGTTTTATTCAATGCACAGTGAGACTCATAAAATATGACGCGTATAATTAAAAAATTAATTTTAAGCAGCGATATTTTACTCGAGCTAAAACTGTTCTTCGAATATTACTAAATGGAAAAATATCAAAGAAAATGATAACGATAGAGGAATCATTCCAATAAACGTTCTAATCTGATTGCAATCTTTATAAAAATTCATTTCGATAAATAAAAATTGCCATTAAATTTAAATAGTTCGATCGAAGAAACATAAAAATGATGTAATTAATTATAAGAATCTTCAGAGCAGCTGAAATCCTTGGCAAGAAAATCCCTTGAGAAAATCGCCTTATATGCTATCTGATATCACGAGAGACAAATTGGCAAGAAAATATAGGGCTGTACAAGAGGTATTTATCTAATGATATTTTCGTGGTCTGTTGGATTATACATTAATATTAAAAATAAAAATGATAATTTGTTCTTGCGCAAAAATATAGAAAAATAATTGGGAAGGAACAAAATTTTTGGAAAACGGCGCATATTGCCAAATTGGATATAACAGAGCGGCATGCGTAAGCTCTTTGATAAAGGGCCGTGAAAATCACCTTACTGTCTTTGTATGACAAGGGGTGGTAAGAGGTAAGAGGGAGAATGGAATAGCGTGGAGGATCGTTAACGTTGAGGTAGGACAGATCTGTGCGCTTTCCCTAGCCACGTCCTTCGGTCCTCGTCCTCTACTTTGTCCCCCTTTCTACGATGCTGCGAGATTCTACAGAAGAGAACGCTAGGATCCAGAAGCCGGAGGAAGATAGAGGAAGACCAACAAGAACAAATCCGTGATTTAGAGCACGACTGCACTGCGCATCTTACGAAAGGAGGAGATAGTTGAGCAAAGGGAGAGGGAAGCATCGAAAGAAAGAGAGAGAGAGAGAGAGAGAGAGAGAGAGAGAGAGAGAGAGAGAGAGAGAGAGAGAGATGAGTGCGGAAGACTACATGGGGAAAGATGAAAAAGGAGAAGTGCCAAGGAGAACCGCGTTGCGTTTTCTTTTTTAGATAAGGAAAGTCCCGTTAAAAAAAAAAAAGGGAAGAAGAGACAAGCCAATTGAAAAGAAAGAAGATCATTGTGAAGGAAAGAACGTACAATGAGAGAAGAAACGAAAATAAAAGGAATGTGCGAAGTCCTGCCTTTTTATAGAAAAGTGTGACATTAAGACCACCATACAAGATATCTCTCTTTTTCTGAAGATACTAAGGAGAAGCGTTAGAAACACGGTGAGAGAGAAACTCTACGGACGCAAAAACACATTGCACGTTTGTGCTGTATGTATTTTTACATCTTTTTCTTTGTTAGATAAAAAAAATTATGTTCACGTTTCTAAAACTTTAGTAACAAATGTGGAGGTTGTATAGAAAAAATTCACATCAATGAAATTGTTTTGCAAATTTTACATTAAAAATAATAATTTTGTTTTACGTTATGCGTTTTGTAATATTAATTATTAAAATTTTTCTATTAAATATAAAAAAAAAAGATTCTGAATAATTTAATAATTGTTAAAATTCGACTTTTTAAACGCATTTTTATTTATTGTAAATAACTAAAAGAATACTATGAGAAATTATATTTCGTCTTTTTGCCAATATTCGAGTCGGAAGCCGGATACAAAGTACCAACTTGAAATCTGTGTCGATCGTTAAAACGTTCCAATTACTGATCAGATTCCTGAACTTTCGAAAGGGCGAAGAACTACAAGCGCACGAGTGAAGGAGTTTGCCGCCAGCTAAACTATTTGCCTTCTGCTAAATTACTAAATCTTACATTTTTCATCTAGTATATGTCTATATTTTGAATCTCCTTCTTCACTTTGCTTTTGTTTCATTACTTCTTTGTTCTTTATCTTTTTATGTTAGGGATATTATATTTTATTTGAACTATGTTATTTAAATTATCCTTTGTAATAAATTATCACAAAGAGATTTTCATTAAATTAAAATTAACCAGATTTCTTTCGTATTGAAATATTTTTCAAATGAATCTGTTGATTGTTAATTCCAATACACATTATCTTTCTATTGATTTCTTTTACGTATGTGCGCGCGCGCACACACACACACACACACACACACACACATACATACACATACAACGTAATGAAAAGTGATGATAAAAAGTCTCAATCTTATATTATAAACTTCAAAATATGTATATCTCTTTCATATACAAATTAATTAAATGTACACGTAAGTCTCAATGCAAGATACACTTTCACGTAAATTTAAACACATTATTCGATAGCTAGCAGAAACGTAATTTCGAGGGTACAAATGTAGGCCGTACGATATATCTGCGTCAGGTAAACCAACGTCCCGTTCCACCTATCATGAATCAACCGCTGTATCGCGGCTACTTTGGATTGTCCCAGCCTCGAAAACGCATCCGATTACCGATTTCGCTATCGATTTTTACTAAAATTTCATCCAATATCACATGACTTATCACTGATCACATAAATCTGAAGAAGCATAATATCTCCAATAAGAGGCACCAGATTTTAATCATTGTTATGTCAGTTATGAATTTACTTAAACTACCTAGGAAAAGGCTACGTTTTTGTAAAGTTTTTAATTAAAGTCCAATTGTGTATCATACAGTCTTGTGAGTTAGTTTTCCTGGGATAAGGTCGCAATTACGTCGCAAAGTACCGGATATTGTTCGCGTCGGTTCGTTGAGGAGACTGTTCGTTCTTCGTGTGAGGTTTTTGCAAGACGGACTTATGGTCGAGTCCTGTCACGTACGACAAGTTTATTTAGTTCTATGAAAGAAACACCGCGAAATAACGAAGGAGCGCGAAAATACTTTACTTGACGCGGTCCCTCAAAGCTTATTGCACCGCCTGAGAAACAACTGGCAAGAGAAACAATTAAGAGATACGCGATCGGGATATCGCTAACGATACGATCTCGAGAAGTTGTCTCAGACAGATACGCTCGGAACGCTTCGGGTCCTTAACGTCTTCGTCGATTAATCAACGAATTGATGGACAAAGGAAAGACTGGCGATTGGCCACAGAGTTTCCAATCAAACAGGGATGGATGGCCCGAGAAGACTGCCTTGGCTAGCTTGTCACGTTTGCGCCATTGAGATTTATTAGCGCCGGCAAACGTGGCGAACTATCGACGATGATAGCTTCATTAGGACAGGACCCAATGGCGTAGTTAGGTGAGCGCACGTTCAAAATAATTCAGAACGTCTAAATTAACTTACCAGATTGTTTTATTTATTTTGCAAATTACGCAGTCCAAGTTACGCTAGCACAATAATAAATATTTCTTGATACATAGTAGAATGAACTCATTCACAAGTTCGTTCATCGCACCGATTCGATCGTTGCCGATATCCAGAAGTGGCGAAAATAGTCGTCTTCCTGAAAGAGTAGAGCTCGAAGAAAGCTCCCTCGAAATTAAACGCCTCGAATGAAACATTACTAATTTCCTTTTTACGCCCGTCCACCTCAAGTTTGAGACTCATCGATCTCTCGCGCCGACCGCATTTCTATCGGTTCAATCCAGTCTGCTCGCCGCGAAAAAGTTTGCCGCGCTTAAAGAGAAAAAGGAAAGGACGAAGGCGCGACGCGAGAGAAACGGGACGGCGGGACGACCGAAGAAAGAGAGAACCAACCAACCGACGGGGTGAGCCAACGCTGGCAAAAAGAGACGACATAGAAAATTTCGGTGGTAACTGGCGGGAAGGATGGCCGGGGTGCAAGGGAACTGGTGCTGGTGGGAAATGTAGAAAAGTGGAACGCCTGACGTCGACGAGCGGGTTCCGTGTGCCAGCCAGAAATATATTATCGACCAGAGTAGCGGATGTACGTGGTTGCGCGTGTACGCTGCGAAGTAAGGCGCGTCCACACGAGGCAGACTGGCAGCACGGAGAGAGGGTGGGTTTGGGGTTTTCGGTGCAACCGCAAAACTTTCACAATTTTGACCGCGCGCCCGATATCAATAGGTTTGCGCTGATATATTATTCGAGCGTTGCGTGACGCGGAACGAAGAGACTTTGCGCGTGCACGAAGACGTCGCTTCGCGTCGCGTTGATACCTCTCCGCTTCGCGGGTTCTTCTCAGGAATTCAATTCCATCCGTTATGTACCGACGACATGATCACCTCGGCGCGGCGCGCCGTATACGTGCGGGTCGAACGAAAAGCTGATCGATGGAAAGTTCCGAGGTGCTTTCCAATGGCGGGGGCACGAGAGAGAATTTCGGATGTCGCGATTTAAGTTACGCCGACGTATCTCGGAGAGAGAGAGAGAGTGAAAAATTTGACGATCGTAGCCGCGATCGATCGCCGAGAGAGAGAGAGAGAGAGAGAGAGAGAGAGAGAGAGAGAGAGAGAGAGAGAGAGAGAGAGAGAGAGAGATTGCGAACGCCTCGTCGAAAGAAAATGCCTGGTTTTGCGATGCAAGTTAGAGACGTTTTGAATTTTAAATTGTTCTCGGAAGCGATCGTGAAACTGATCCGCGCGGCAGGAGAATAAAATCGGCGACCGGGCGAAGCCAGGTTTCATAATCAATTTTATAGACCTTTTAATATTAAAAGTGGCTTTAACTTATATTGCTACCGAGGCCACTTAACTGTGGTTTAAGTTACGACAAATTTCCAAGTCTATCCACGTTGCACGGCCGCGTGAAATCCCTGGTAATTAAATCGTCGAAAAATTTCATCGCCGAACTGAGTTCATGATGCTTTTTCATAGTGACTTTTTCAAAGTGATACTTGTCCCCCATTAATGATTAAGCAAAGCTGAATTATATATAACAATTGTAGCGAAAATTGCCAAGTTCATCGCGCAAATATCGCTTGGCAAATATGACAAGGGTGTTGGAGCATGACGAAATTTCTCGATAATGGAGGGTATCCTATGAGTTTCGTGCCTACAAATCGATCAGAATAATTCCAATCGACGCTCGAATGCAGTTAGCCGTAGGGTGATTCATGATGGGTAATTTCACAGTCACGTAGCGGCCGCGGTGTCACGGAACATCGTAATTCAAAATTATAAGCGAGTGGATCGCGTGAATCTGGGACGAATTCACGATAGGTTAGATAGACCGAACGCAGATCACGTGGGAGATCGCCTCTAGAGACAGTCTTCAACCTAGCCGCGTTTAATCACTCAAGTTTCCTAATTAGTAATGCCCTTGAGTATATATTGCCTTTACATGCCATTCACTTTATCTCGATGTTCGTAAAGGCATGTCGCGATTTTCGATGTCAGAAGTTTCGGATAGAGGTATCTTTCCAGAGTATTGATTTGCTTGGAATCAAGACGTTATCGTTTCACATTTAGTTCTCGTTAACATGGAATAGACTATTACGTTGTGCAAACGTTGTACAAACTCTGACTAACATTGTCGCGTATCGTTAAGATTATGGGGCGAGAAATCCATTTCGTAAAATGCAATCAAATGTAACGATCGTATAAATATGATCGATGATAAATAGCAAATTTTTTATTTTTCGAATTTTGTTTTAAAACAACCATAATTTTTCAATTTACTAATACGACTCAAGCTTACAGCTTAAGTAAGTATCGGTCGAATAAAATCAGTTATGTAAATCAGTTTTATATTTAATCTGTAACAATTAGTCAAAATCTCAATAAATAAAAAAAATTTTATTATAAATTGCTTAGAATATAATATATGTAGAATGTATATGAATAAATTGGATGGATCGTGCGTCACATATAAAGAGACAACATCCTACTTAAAAGTTACGAAACAATTGGTTCAGCAGATGTTAAAACTTTTACGAAACGTGAGTGAAAAGAACCACAATCCGGTTGGAATCCGGTGAAATCAACTCGTTATATATCGATGCGACCCAATTAGCGAAACAATTACAAAAGTTCATTCGATGTTACATCGTGTTTATACCAAAATGGAAATTGCGTCGTATCTCGCGCCCCGTGATAGTTCCATTTTTTTTTTTTTTTTCAATCAGCTTCATTGTCGTTGTTCAATCGTCCGTATCTATTTTGCATTCGTGTATTTACAATGTGCAAATCCCATGTGTAAAAACGCCCTGCCGCTCAAATATCGTCGAAGTAGCCATGAAAAGTAGCGCGTGTTGCGCGAGCGAAATGAAAATATCGTTTACATCGTTGAAAAGCCGGCAACATCAGCGACATCGCTCGACATCGCGGTTCTTCGCGAGAACGAACGTGCGAGACGGAGGCAAGCTCGCTATCGACCGGTACAATGCAATTAGCAAAGTGCCAGGAACATTACTCATTACATATTGTCGACGTCGTCGGCATTCGTCCGACGAATACGCACGACTAATGATTGAAAGTCTGACGGGATTTTGTCCGGAATAGTTGTCACTTGGAGGTACCTTGTTAGCGTAAACGCCAACGGTAAAATATGAGACTCGCGTTGGCAATAAAGAGTTTAATTACATTTCCGTTCGTTAATTATATATGGGGCTTCATATTTGTAATGTATAATTTTCATATTTGTTCCGCAATCACTATATACCGCTGTCACTTTCAAGATACCTCTCTCCATTTACCTTTATCCGATTTATTTGAGGAGTTTATTTTATCGATTTAACGCTACGCGCTACTTTATATACAACGAAATGTTTAACATTCAATGTATTCAGCGAGCTTTCCGTAGTAGCCACTGGATTTCGAGAAAAAGGAAGTAACCCAGCAAGAAGAATCGCTCGAATACCCAGTACAGTGGTAATGGATACAGTAAGCATAATCCTATAAGAACTGACCACCTCGTGAGATTTTCAAAAGCTCTCCACATCTCTCAAGTATAAATAAATTTGATAAAGCGATTATGGTACATACTTTCTCAGTGTTAGTTGTTTTTTTTTAAATAAAAACTATTACATCTTTTCTAATGCTCAAAATGCTCAGTTCACCTTTGAATGATGAAATACAATTTGAGATAACACACAATTGACAATTTAATTAAATATATTAATATATATATATATATATATATATATATATATATTGGCTTTTATTTTCGTTTCGGAAAAATGACGTTGTCTTATAACGTTTGTAAAGAAAAATCAAATTTTCATAACGCGCATATAAACTCATCAACTTGTATTCTAATGAAACAAGTTGTTAAAAAAATTTATATTCTTATGAATTACGAATTAAACTAATTATTTTAGTAAATATGGTTACGATGTTTTTCACAATACTTGATGAAGTTTTTAACAAGCTAGCATGTTGAAACGCCACTCGAAAAACATCCATTCCAATAATGATTATCATAAATTGCAAAAAATTTCGTTGTCAGATGTTTCAAACAATACATGACGAATAAAACAGGAAACAAAAAAGAAATATTAAAAAATATCTTAATAAAGCAATGAAAAATATTATAAAAAATGTTAGACACGAATGTTAGACACGATAAAATTTATAAATAGTTAACGAAAATAGTGCGCTTAAAAGTTTCACCATTTTGTGATAATCACAAAGTTGAAAATTCGTTTTCCATACATTTCGCTATTCATAAATTATCGACTGATTATTGAAGTTTCTCTGTTATCTCAATAGGTTTTAATATTGGTAGAATTTTTCCTGTTCAGTAGAAGTTCAGTAGACGTTCAAGAAGTTTGCGCAATGGCGACTTTTGCTTCTTACAGACACACATGAAATTTCTAACTTAATAATAATAATAATAATTAAAAAAATGAAAAAATAAGATATTTTATTTAAAAAACATAATGTTTAATAGGAAAATACTATTTTTGCAATAAAATGGAGAATAACTAAACAGTAAAAGAAAGAATAGAATATACGGTAAAATAAAAGGAACGAAAGGTAGAGAAGATAGATACTTTTAATGGCTCGAGTGATTATCGATAATTCAAGTTGTTTTCAATAGATAAAAGAATGTCTCAAAAAAAATTTTTTAATTTTCGTAAATATAAAACGTATTGCGACAAATCTAACGCCATAAGAAAATATCGAAAAACCAAAAAAAAAAAAAAAAAAAAAAATAGATGGAAACATTGGAGAAATTAGAAGAAAAAAAACAAAGATGAAGGAAAGGACAGACGGAAAGGATAGAGTTTAAAAGACCAGGCAAGACATTCGAGCAGTCGGTGAAAGGATTTGTTCGAAAGTTTATCATTACTTTGTACTGGTACATCGGAAAACTGCATCTCCGCACCGGCTCGTATCAGATACCCGCCAGCTAATATCATTTTAAAACCAAAGTTTCGCGCAAACTTTTGTTTATTATTTCCCTGCAGCGGGCTATGCCGACCAGCTACGGGGGACCAGCGACGAGAAGAAGAGGTTACTCCTCCAATCGAACTTTCTTTATCCAGGCTCGCCTTGGGCGAATTATTTCCCTTTTCTCCTCTCCTTGGATGTTCGAACAGTATCGGGAGTAGTCGAATAGAGGTATCGGGAAAGAAACAGAATGTCCTTTTCCTTTGCGACCCGATATCACTTTATTAGTCGGATATTTTCTCCTCGGGATAAAAACGAGCAATTGGGTTGAGAGTATTGCAAGCTTCTGATCTCGATGCAATCCAAGTGAATTGCATCGAGATTATTTATATAATACAATAAACTGTCCATTCGTGCTTCAGTAATATACTTAAAAATATATTTAATTATAAATTATCGTATCGTTTAACTATTTTTTTACGATCTTTGTTTTATAAATTATGTGAAAATATTTTTTACGGATAAAAAATTATTTTGTTAGTCAATAGTTGTGTCAATACGTGTTGAATTTGAAGTTATTCAATAATAAAATATCTCGGGTTTCAGCAAGATAAATATTTAAGATAAAGTGCCATTTCGTTTCTATATGCAACGCCGAGACGGAATAACATCGCAGCCATGATAAATTAACGAAGGTTAACATACCCGTGGAGCGCGTGAAGGCTGGTTCAAAGTTCTATCGCAAAGTATTCCTCAAAGTTGTATTTATCGGTGAATAGATTAAGATTATGCTCGTGGGTGTAATGGAAGGTCGACGGTTTCAGGCTGCACTCAGTCCCACGAGATGAATGAGGCGGACAGATAAGTGGAGAGAAACCCAGAGAGAGGTTTCTCTAGGTAAGATAGAGGGTCAAAAGGGGGTGGGCCGCTAGTGTTCTGCACGATCGCTTCATTAACCTGTATTGTCTGTAGTTACATTGCTTAAGATTACATTTCTTATCGTAGACAAATAGTGAAATTGTTGCATCAAGACAAATAATCATAAATGTAATGAATATTCAGATTGTGCTAGATCGTGCATTGCTATACATATAACATGCTCGTATAATATATGACAAAATTTTGTCTTCGATAATAAAAAATATAATATCACTTAGAAAAAAGAAAAAGAAGAGAAAAAAGAGAATTCGTCCTTTTTAATATATTATACATATAATACATTAATCATCACGTAAACATGAAACAAAAATATTTGCAATATAATTATAAATATCAAAAGTATTATATCAAATTCAACAGTAATATGTTATATAAATCGTTTCATACTTTATCTTTCTTTTTTATAACAAAACATTTAAAAACTGTATTTATTTTATCTTTAGTTCATGATAAAATATTAAATTTATTACAAATTATATTTATTTTGGACAATTATTTGTATATATAGTATCAACGTTCTTAACTATATCTTGCTACATGTTATCTATAACATCATCCATCCTTAATCATTTATTTCATTCTTTAATTTTGTCACATAGGTTTTTTTTTAATTATAGGGAACAAATTATAAAAAAGCTTACAATTAATTTATCAATATTAAATAAACTAAATAATTATTGTCTTTAACCCTGATGACTAAAATATACAAGATATATAAGGTAATCTTTTTTTTTACAGTATATTATCAGAGTAC
Source organism: Pogonomyrmex barbatus (assembly GCF_055798465.1). Lineage (NCBI taxonomy): Eukaryota > Metazoa > Arthropoda > Insecta > Hymenoptera > Formicidae > Pogonomyrmex > Pogonomyrmex barbatus. The sequence goes on along the minus strand of NW_028297182.1, from coordinate 437,154 downwards.
CTTTATGTTTTGAAATATAATTCGTAATACCTTGTTGCGTCCCGAGAAGTAAAAAAAAAAAAAAAAAAAAAAATAGATGATAAAAAGTGAAGAAATGAAAGAGGAGGGAAAGAATGAGGTGAATCGAAGAGCTGTAACAAACAAAGAGAAGGACAGACAACAAGGGAATGAATTTCTATTGGCGGCATGGTATGGTTCTATTGACGTCACGGCCGAACGACGGATTCACCGGATGATCGGTTCATTTCCGATCGTTGCCCACAATCAACAATACACCTCTGGACATTCTAGATTCTAGATCTGTCGGCATGGTCAGCTCCGCGAACCTGCGTTTATCTGCCTGTATATAGGGGGATACGCGCATGCGCACTCGTGAACATATCGTGACACACATGTGAGAATACTATAGAGCTGTATATGCAGCTGCGCGCGAGCGAAGGTGCATCGCAGGGGAGAATCTGACTCTGCCTCGCTGCAATGGAGCTTGTTATCTGTTGTACTGACGCGGCTGATATACCATTTATTGCTCGTAGAGCAACAATGCTATCTCAACTATTAGAGTTGACTGACGTATTGGAAATCAGTGATCGAAGAACAAGATTAAACAAAAAATATGTTAAGGCTAGGGGATGCATGGTTTTCTTTATTAACACAAAAAGATATCCTTCGTGATTACAAAAATTAATTAAAAAAAATCTACATTAAGATCTGCTGGTAATGATACATGATATTTTAAATTTTATTATTAAAAAAATAAAAATTGTGTGTGTGTGTGTGTGTGTGCGCGCGCGCGTGTGTGAATATCGAAAGGATTAATCGTGATCACATATCGTTTTCATGAGTGCATTGACAAAATATTTGAATGAATTTCATTCGATTAGTCTATGTACCTAGCACGATATTATAGTAAAACAATTGAATACAAGAGTTAAAAATATAACGTATTCGCGTAATAGTATACTTGATTGATATATAAAAACATTCTTTTTCAGTGATGAGTCTGATAGACTTAATTCAGCAAACACATTCTATCTTCTTTACCGTCTCTCTCTCTCTCTCTCTATTTATCAATTTATCTATCTCGTTTTATTTTTGTTGACTTCTGAAGAAAGTTCAATGATGTCAATTAACTTTTCAAAGGATAACTACAAATCATTAGTATCTTTTTTATTGGTAACTTTTTGTCACTAATCAAACCATTTAAGAAATAGGTATAAAGAATAATTTCAAAAATAATAGCAAAAAAAAACTTTAAAACTTGAACAGCACAGAGAATATATAGATCGTTAATTGTAAATTATAAAAGTAATAAAACGATTTGATTGAAACGATTGAAATGAAAAAATATTTAGGAAAAATTTGCTTTTACATCTGCGTTTGCGCATTCATCTGAGCGAGCTTTAATTAGAGAAATCCTAATTTAAGTCGACAAGTTGAAATATGCTGGAAGTCGTCGCTTTAAGGCTCGTATATCTCATAGCGTAGTTGGCAAATACGACAGATTTCTATTATTACGTTAATCAAGTAGTTTTTAACGTCGAAAAATGTAAAAAGATGATAAACCTAAATTTATCATAGAAAAATATGTAAGCAAGTAACTTTATTTGTATTAATGTAAATTAAGCAAAAGAAATAAAAAAATGATTAAATAAATTGCTGGTTTTAAAATTATTATTAACTTTTTAAATACGTATGCAGTCTTATTTTAATGTTACATGAGATTTAACTAAGAAATTAAATTACACAGGTACTATGGAAGCAAAATGAAATTATGCATTCACAAAAATCTTCAGAATCTTGTGTGTGCATACATAATTCTATCTTTATTTAGTCTTAACTAAATATTTAAAAATATATAAAATTATTCTAGTACTGAGAAATTATTAAATAAATTATTCTACATTTCTGAATTCTTATATGTAATTTTATATTATTATCAACATTTAATAATAACTATTAATTGAAATAATGAAATAACTTTATTATATTACAAACAAGATTTATTTACTTTTTATTTATTTTAAAGAATACGCTCTCTCTCTCTCTCTCTCTCTCTCTCTCTCTGTCTCTCTCATTCAATGTATAAATAACTGAAAATAATTTGGATTAAATTATTATACTATACCTCTCGGTATACTTTTATTTCTGTATGACATAATATCTAAATATTTTAATATCTATCGTCTCTCTCTGGCATTTCAACTCTATGAAACTCTAAAAATAAAAAAGGTGGCTTCTGAGAGTGCAATTTCACGAGGACAATAATTCTCCAGCAAAAAATAATCGACGAAAAGGAATGCGCCATCGTTTTCACTGCATAGAAATATACATAAATAATAAACTATGTTTGTACGAAATGATATTGAAGAAATTTATATGTGATAAAATATGTGCTACGACCATGTACACTATGATAATAAAACAATAATAAGGCTATGATGCAATGATATCGAATAAATTTGTACGTATTTTTATTAGGTTGTATATATTAAATGATTGTATATATTAATTTTATTTTTTTCAAGTAATTAATAAATTTCTTCATTAATTAATTAATTTAATTCCTTTTCAAATATTATTTATTTTTAATAATAATCTCACAAAGCTAACAAGATTGTAACTCGGCATTACGTGTGTAACAAATAATTTTAGTATCTTGATTACTTATGCCATTTCCATTAAATATGTATTAATTGTTTACGATTGCCTTTAAGTAGAAAGAGAAAAGAAAGATTGATAGACACATTAATTATCGATATAACAAGGTATCCATGAAAAATTTTATGAAGGTGGCTCCAATAAGCTCCATGGAGTTTCCTTAAAAAGTTCCACCCGCCGCGTCGCAAGTTTCTTCCAAGCATGAAAGTCAGCGTGAAATTTTTCAGAAGGCCAGCGTATATAAAGCGGAAGAAACAAAAGCAGAACGAACCGTTAAGCCGCGAGGCGATGGGGCGATAGAGGAGAGGGGATTTGAAGATGAATGGAGAACGCGAGAGGGTGCAAGGAAATAAGAAAAGCTCTATTAAGGAGGACCCTTTTCGTTCGCGGCGTCATGTCGGTTGGGACGATGGTTGGGAAAGTTGTAGGAGGGGAGGAAGAGAAAGAGAAATGGAGTAAGGAAGGAGTGAGATAGCCGGGACCAGGTACGGTAGGGGAAATTTTCAGCGTTGAAAGGATTATGGCGAGCTATGCCGGGCTCAAAGAGCCGCTCGCGATAATCGGCGACATGATTTTCCACTGCGCCGTGTTCTTTTATCCATTATGATTTACCCTCTCTTCAGCTGGCGAAATATTTTTTAACATTTTCAGCATTTTTGTCGCAATCAAGCATAGACAGAGACCAACGTAATCGTGATGGGTACTTAATGAAGGAAGGTACAGAAACTTGAGATTACATTTGCTTCGTGCGTGGCAAGTGTCGAATTTAAAACGATTATAATTGATTCAATTTCATATGTATATACAAAATTCGATACGTGTTTTAGATCTCCAAACATTATTATTATTATTATTATTATTATTATTATTATTGTTGTTGTTGTTGTTGTTATTTGCATTTGTTATCGTGTATACGTATCTATTTCGAAAATTGAATACATTGATTAATATATAATTATATAAAAATAATTATACAAATAATTCGCTTTATACACGCATTACGTTTCTACAATAATATAGTACTCACTTCAGAATTCAGGCGTATGAAATAATTTTAGTTTTTTTCTGTTACATTCCAATGTAAAGATAGAAGTCGGTACAAAACGTGGTTTCAAAAGATTCAAAATGCATATTAAAGAGAGAGAAAAATGATAATAGATAAAGATAAATTCTATATACATCAGCACGTATATTTTCATTCTGCAAAGGACTTCGCCTCCTCTCTCTCCTTGCATTCCGCATCCATTCCGTGCCTCTTGCTGCTGTCATACTTAGCGCTTGAAAAGCGCAAACCTCATATCGCACGTCGGCAAATATTCATAAGTTAAATATCGCTTCTCCGCGGGAGGTAAGGACTCGTGATATAACATCGGCGCGGTATTACTTTTGGCGCCAAGAGAGAGTTCCGCACGTACAAGTCCGCAATGCTCCGCGCACGTGAAAACGACGGCTGCTTCACCTAAGATGGCTTAGGCGAAACAATTTCGGCATTTTATCCACGGCGTTATCTCACGGCGTTTGGCGGATGTCAAAGCCTTCTCGGACCGAGTCTGAATCACGTTGCTAGATGACATTATTCCGGACGAGATTTCAAGATGGTAAGAAGCGGGAAAAGCGAGAACAAAAATTACTAGCATACAGAACTGGGATTTATTTATATAAATCGAAAATCACTTGACGATTTAATCTTTTTGGCTCAAGCTAAGTCATATACATTTATATATATATATATATATATATATATATATATACACACACACACACAATCTACAACTATAAACAATTAAAAAAACACACGTTTTACGTATCTTGCGTTGTTAAAATTTAACACAAAAAATATTAGACGAGGTATATAATAAAAAAGTTGCTAATTTTAATCTTATTCATCATATAATTTAAATAATTTATCAATTAAAATGCTTGTGATTTATAAATAGATATGTACTATTTATATGTATTATCACTTCGTGTTTATTTTGAAAAATTATTAAAAGCAGAAATATCTCTGAGAAATATCTTTTTTGCTTTTTAAAGTAAAAAAATATCCATTTACATAATTAATTGTTATTAAAATATTTCATAATTATTATTAAATATTCATAATTATTATTCACATATTTGATAAAATATAAAGAAATAGTATGCAATATTAAAATAAATTTGATTGAAAAGAGAGAAGTATGAAAACTTGAAATATTTTTTGGTTTTAAAAATTCTATTGTAACAATATCCGATATGTTTTTCAGTAAAATGTAAAAATAGCATAGAAATATGAAGCTGTTCATTTGGTCGTTTCAAGATTAATTTAATATTCGTATTGTCGACATTTGCATTCTAATTTACTGTCTCTTTTTGAGAGACAGTTACTATGTTTATTCGTTTTGCAGATTAACAAAAATTTTAAATTAAAATGATAGAAATTTTTCGAGAGCTTTTGAAAATTCCGAGATTACCCACAGTACGTCGACGCGGAAGAGGCGAGCTGATGTTCCACCACGAATTGTGACGAAACTTTCACAAACTGGTTATAAAATGGACAAAGTTACTTGCACCTTTGAGATGAGATTGTTGTCCCTTGAGATCAGATCGACCATTTGAAATTTCTGTGAGACCATCCGTTGCCAAACTTTATATTCTTCTCCCTCGTGTATTCCAGAGACTTTTGCGTTTTAAAGTATTTGTGTGTTACACAAACTATTTTCATATACCTGTATGTCTAGATAATTACTAAATCGATCATTCGTGATTATATGAGTATAAATGTAAAAGTCCAGAGATCAAATTTATATAGCTAAAAAATCTTGAATAATTTTTAAATCTTATTTGTATATATAAATTGTATATATATAAATTAAATAATTCTTATGTACGATGATTCTTTATAAAAAAATAAATTTTGTCTATTACATATATAAAACGATTTATTAAAAAACACATTATTAAAAATGATTATTTTTTTTCTGTCAACTTTTTGCTTTATTCGTTCATCCTTATAATTTCTGCAGATATATCATTTTTCGGTAATAATAATTATGGCTATTTCATATCTATTAGCATATCTATTACATTACATAGATACAATATTTATCTACGGTAAATGTGCTTTCGTTATTCATACAACTTGGCTAGTCTGGATTAATTTCGTCTATCGTCTAACTACTACGAATGTATGAGACCGCGGAATATCCACCGCACATCGCAGCGAACAGTTGCAAAACTTGTACGAAACGCCAGCAAAACGGGAGAAGTTACTCCGTACCCTGGCATGAGATTATTTCTGGAGCTCAGACTGAACCTCCGAAAGTGCAACGAAGCAATTTTGTGTCTAGATTTGCCGTCACGTTCAATGCACCGAGATAGGGAAACAAAGTGAGAACGAGTAAATAATGGTATAAAGAAATGTGCCTAAAATCTATCATATGTTTTAATTTACAATTACAGCTTTGTATTCTATTCTCTACATTCTCTACATTATTATTCGATAACATTTCATAGTAATAATATCTTTGTTATAACATATAACGTATTAAAAAGCATTTTTTGTGAATAATACTCTTGTGCGTATAGATAATATAGTAATGTTAATTAAAATCTTAAAATTTCTATTCTTTCGTGTATTTATTAGTTCGTACAGAAATTTTATTGAAAATATGCCGTGTGAGAAAAAGTAGGGCGTTTATTCACTGACAAATTCGCTATCATTCTCGATATATCTTGAATCATCTCGATCACCATTGTCGTCATTCTGATATCCGGTATAAGGGACAAAACGGGAATCGAATGGTGAAATTATCTTGCTTCGTATACCTCTTAGTATTTGAATAAAAAAATAAGCGACCCATGCTTATTTTGGTTAGAAAAGTCCTGATGCAAGTACTCTATGCTTGTACTTGAAGGTTCTGTGTTTGACTGAACATTCCAATAGAATCCTCGCTGATTGTATGATTTGTCCTTAAAGAAAATAGAATGAAAAGAGAATCTTTCTATTATAAAATAGATGTTCTCGATTTTACATAAAAATATTTTCCGTTATCATTATTTTTTGCATATACTACGTATTCGCACGTCTTTTCCAGTCTTACGTAAGTTTTATTTTATTTAACAAAGTAATAATTGCGTAATAAACGACAAAGAAAATAGTACAAAGCACCAAGGATATGATGAAGGAAGCGACACGAAGGGACAAGGAAGTTTGGATTTCTCGAAATATTAGTGGCGAAACTTGAGTCGATTATTTTAATACATGGAAAGAAAGAGAGAGACAACTATTCGAGTTGAATTTAGGGAGACAAGAAATAAACTTAACTTCGCGACGCGAAGTGTACCGTTCGAGTGTACCTTCATTCTTGTTCACGATTCTATTATATTGTCCGTTTCTCTGGTTTTCTCTTAAAAAGAGTCAGTCAAAGATATTTTGTGTAATTTTATTAGCAAAATAATCTTGCATAATTAATGATTTTATATTAATTACCGCTGCAGAATCTAAAGTTGATAGAACTCGAAAATTCAATAATAATTGAATAATTGTTGATAATAAAATTCAGAATAATTGTTGATAATAAAATTCAATAATAATTGCTAAAACAATACTTGCTAAACTAAAAGCATATATGTTATAAAAAAATATTAAAAGAATTGAAATTGGCTTTTGTCATAGTTTTTTCCATAGACAAAAACATGTTCTAGTTATAAAAATATGATAAAAGAAATATAAAGAGATATTTTTATATAAAATTTATTTTAGAAAGATAAAAGTATTATTTTATCAGTTATAAACTTTCGAAATAACGTGATCTAAAATTTAATAAATTTAAAAAAGAAATTGATGAAAAGAGATAATTGACAAAAATCCCTAAAATGAATTTTGTCGTATATTCATTCAAAGCCCAAGATATTATACAGTGTGAATCATGGTAAAAGAGGAAGCTTCGAAATGATGACCTGCGATTAATAAACTCGAGAATGTAATTTCACTAAAAGCTACGGTAACGAGCTAGTAGAGATGATTATCAAATTTTGTATTAGCCTAAAAATGCATCGTCAACGTTCTTTTGATCTAATTATTGCTCTGAATTATATATACGTTATCGCCATTTGTACTTTGCTTTGATTTAAATACTTAAGACCTTTATCTATATCATACAAAATATAGATTTCAAAAAGGAAAAAAAGAGAAAAAAAAGAGAGAGAATGTAAATCGTTCTAAAAGATAATTTCTATTATTTTTGAAACATTTTAAATAAATTAAAAATTAAAAATTAAATTAAAAATTAATAAATTGTTTAAAATAATATTATTCAGTATAATTATTATGATTTATGTATCAAGAAATTAATATCTTTTTCTTTTTAACGATTGTAAGAATTAATAATATAAGTAATATAACAACATAATAATGACAATTCTATAATAATGATAATGATATTCTACTAGTTATAAACCAATCCATTGTATTGTTTATTCAATTTAATCAGAATATACAAGAATGTAAGTTCGTAACCGTTAGTAAAACAAAAAACGTAGTAAGTAATCTTTTTTTTTTTTTAATTAGATTTGTTCTTTACGAATTTTGAGCTATACTTGACTTATATTCTTTTGTAGCAACTACATAAAACAAAGAATCAACTTTTTGATCGAGCTAGGAATGTGTGGAAGCATAATAGGAAGGAGAAATAGTAACGAAAGAAAAGAGCCGGAAAGTTCTGTTAAGTACCGAGGGCAAATCAAATTTGCTTTTGATTCAAAACTTTTTGCTCTAACTATGGGGCTACCCTTCACATCTTGATTGCGTTTCCGCGGTTATATCAATAAAACCCAAAGTTACCTTGTAGATGTAATCTTTTTATATAAAAATTAAACGTTACGCTGCAAAATAAATAAGAGAAAATATTTTGTGGAAAAAGTATTAAACTCGTTAATTTTAAGTTTTAGTTAATAAAGAAGAACTAAAAACATCGATATAATGGGTGCTTTCCATTTAGTGACACAAGTCGACACAAGTATCATTCTATCTTTCTTGGCTTTCATCAATGATTAACAAGAACAAAATGATATTTGTGTCGACTTGTGTCACTAAATGGAAAGCACCCAGTAAAGACATAATAAAGAGATTTGCAGATATAAAAAGAAAAATTTTGCGAAAGTGATCGAGAGAAGAGAAGAGGGAAGAGGGATTAACTCTTAATTGATTGCCCAAGAAAAATGGAGCTGCGAACGTACTCAATAGAAAATTGCTCGTTTCCTTTTCTCGTAACGATAAAGGTTAGACATATAATGGTCTAAAAAGTATAATCTCTTAATAGTATTATTCTTTTTACGAAATGCAAGCAAACGTTCCAAAGATCAGATAGCTAGTAAAATAATTAATCCGCTAAATTAATTCAATTGAGCACTTATCTAGTGCTCTTAATAAACGAAACGAAAAAATGTCACGAGCGACTTTTCTCGTTTATCGTTTCTTATCGTTAGTGTCAGTCGTCTTTTTTGTCTTTTGAAAGTAAAACGAGACGCTCGGAGGCAAGAGCAGATGCAAGAGATTCTTCTCAACTGGAGGAACGCGCGGGAGTACATGAAGTTCCCCTGTCTCGAAAGTTCTGCTTGGCGCTCAACCTGCAGAACCTGCAGAACCTGCAGAACCTGCAGAACCGTCGTCGCCTCGTACGTACACGCCTTCATACCTCAGGTGGTTTGAGGGATATTGGTTTTCAATTTGCATTCTCCCAATAGCCGGTCATGCATCATTCCGAAGTTGCAAACCACCACGGAGCCGCGAAGCAGACTCTTCCACTCGGTGCCACGCTGGCGCGAGTTCCGGATAAAAAAGAACGAGACGATAACGCCTGCAAAAACAAAGTCTCAACCGCCAGAAGAACGAAGTACGACGAGGCGAATGACGAACTCGCTCCGCGCTACATCGCGTTTCGGAGAACCGGTCGATAAATATTTGATGGCGTCTGAAAGCAAGTTAATCTTGTAGACGTGCGCACCGTACTTTTGGATGACTACTCATAGGTATCGTGTTCAAGCTCGATCGATCGGACCAAACACACGTGGCCAAACAGAAAGAGATAATAAACCAAAAGACACACTCGCAATTTCGTTCGCGAGTTTGTTTTATTTATAAAAGATATAAAACATTTTCATATATGTATATTTTATATCTGTGCGTGCCGTGTAACATTAAGTTTTTCCTCGAATAATAAAATATAATTGTCACTGTGAAGCCAGAAATTAAAAAAGTAGATGATATATAATTGCCAGAAAAATCGTATAACTAACTAGTACATATATAAAAATAATAAAGCGATAAGAATTTTTAGTTTTGTCCGATGAAAAATAAGTTTTCTCTATGAGAATTCATAATATATATATATATATATATATATATATATATATATATATATATAATAAATAGAGTTAATAATGAAGCGAAACTGAGATGCCTCTTCTATCTTGGTTCTTACAATGGTGAAATTTTAGTTTCGAATTCTCAGCGAAAGTTCTGTGCTGTTACTCGAGAAGCGTAAAACATGCAAGAAGTTTGTATGCTAATAGGTCAGGATAATCAAGACATATATCAGATTTAGTTAAAGATTATCTGTATTATCCATAATAACAAATAAATAAATCAATCGTATGTTAAAGAAACAATCATATGATTGATATAATAATAATTCGCAATGATAAAAAGAATCTTAAAAATTATTATATAGATAGAATCCGTACCTTTTATCTTATCAAAATTCCTAATACTTGTTGTAAATTTAAATATTTGTTTGGTTCTTTTTTGATTCACATTTTGTTATTGGTTTGCTACAAAATTGATTATGAATGTGATATCAATGTGCTATAAGGAAAATATTGTAAACGTAAAATTATGTAAGTAAAAAAATCATAATTTAACTCCAACGTAAAATCAACGAGAGATAGATTAAACCCGTTAAATGTAGTCTATCATTCGCTAAAGTGTGCTCGGTCATTTAACGCGATAGTTAGCAAGCGCTCATCGAATCGAGTCTTTATTTATCGACCCAGCGGAAAATCGTTTCGTAACGCGGCACATCGAAAAGCTCTGGAAGGTGGAAGCACGTTTGAGAGGAAATTAGATCGGGCAATTTCCGTGTCCACCAGCAGCGTGAGCGGTTGACGAGAGATGGGACATGAACGCTGAAAGAAAAGATAGGTGTGCAATGTACAACTGACCACAGTGTATGTATTTATTTGAATGTTTTTTTACAAAATTAAATCGTTTAAAAGAATTAAATTAGAAGAGTTAAATTGTGTTTGAAACATAAAAAACTAAAAAGAAAGAGTGAGAAAAAGAAAAAGAGCCGTATGACTAGCCGTAGTCAGATTTTTTGAGATCTCATTAGTGGAATACGCTTTCAGTTTGCATGCACACGATTCTTTCACAAGCGATACATATAGCTTTAATTTTTTTTTTTTCTAAATACAAACAATTTTTAAAACGTAAAAATATATAAGTCGCGTTAATTCATCAAATTTTTTTGCAGTATCAGTGAAAATCTTTGGGGGAAAAAAAAAAAAAAATTGAGGAAAGATTAATGAAAGATATATGTAATATAAATTTTTCCTCACATCGTTACAACACGGCAATATCTTGTGTGTACAACTTACTTTCCCTCTTCCGTTGCTCTCGAAAATCGTCGGCGCTGATGATTAACCGAGCGGCCCGGAACTCGGCGCGGGTTGTGCGTAAGCTGTGACACCTGACCATGCGCGCATCTCGGACAAGGGTAATTAATCTAAAGCCCATCGGGCGAATAGCTACCGCCGCTACCATCGTCGTCACGGGGACAGTAGCGACGGTGGTGGTGGTGGGGGTGGCGGTGGCAGGGGGGTGGGGGAGGGCGGCGGGAGCGACAGCGACGGCAATGACGGTAGCGGAGGAGGCAGTGATAGTGGTGACAAATTACCTGGACACGCGCGATGTCCGCGTCCGAGTCGCGGATGCAGGTTGCATCCACGGCAGGCTACTCGGCACGCTTGGCAGATACAGTTGGCATACCATTGCGGTGTGTACCATCCGTATCCTCTGCGGCCCAACAACGAACTCGCGAGCGAACGAACTTCCGCCCGTTCGCGTATCACACGTGAACAAAATGAATTGTATGAATGTTCACTTCCACATGACGTGATTCTGCCAATGGTTACGCGAGCTGAGTATCGCGGATACTTCGGGTAGATGAGATTAATCTATCTGTAACTTGTACTCGAGCTCTCTTCCGAGTCTTTACTTGAGAGAAATAGATCAATTTTTCCAACCCTTTATTTCACTTTTAAATTTGTATTCGAAAAGATATTATACATTTTTTGCATAACAATGGAAGAAATTTCAACTTTTAATAAATCGCATTTTTTAAATTATAATTGTTTTAAAAATATATAAATGCAAAATAATCATCAATTTACCTATTTTGTCACAATAGATAATCGTATGGTAACTCTTTCTCTCGTGCTTTATCATCGATAAAATTGCACACATGTAATCTTTTTTAATCAACCAGTTCAGCCATGAAATTTTATCGCAACTAAGATAAATGCCGAAGATCAAAATCGGCGTAGCGAAATCAGAGATTGCCATGAAATCTCTTCGATCCGATTGAATTCCCGGCAGAATAGCACGGAAAAATAAAAAGTAGAAGACTCGAGTATCGTGAACAGATGGAAATGGAATATTTGTAACGTCTTTTATGCGTCCCCTCGATACAACCAAAAGTTTCTATGCCTGCGCGAGAAATGAATACAACCCGAAACGACTAAGTCCCAAAATGTATTCTCTCAACGAAAAAAAGAGTAACTATCAGAAAAAATCGTTGCGGACTTTGATCTTTAATTCGACGCGATTAACTTACAGAAAAAAAAAAAAAAAAAAATCAAATTGGAAATCAATTGGAAAGAGTACGTCACGCGGAAAACTGTCCGGGATATCGTCACGTGCAATCGGGCTACGATGGCACACCGGTGACCAGTCATAGCGTATCGTTGGTATCTTTTAACGATGCACTAAAAGCTCTAACAGATTGTTACAACAACGGACGATATCGAGCGCAGCACGTTCGCGGCTAGCATAAGCTTTACCGGTCGTTGCGTCGGCATTTCATCGCGTTAAACGCGCCAGCCGGCTCTCGCGACTAACGATAACCTTTTGACGATGACTACGTTTTGGCCGAGTGCTTCCGGTCCATATAAGCGCGTCATACATCTATGCAACATACATGCTCACACAGCTGGCAAACGCTCCAGTGCGCAACGTATGACATCGTTCTCTCTCTCTCTCTCTCTCTCTCTCTCTCTCTCTCTCTCTCTCTCTCTCTCCTCTCTCTCTCCGTCAAGCTCGATTTATTACTCACTCGTACCACCATCGAGTCCCGCTGTTGCTACGACTAGACTAGTTATTCGTAATTACTCGCGTGATGGGGAAGCTCGTTTCTCAAAGCGGATGGATAGACTGACGGATGGGGAAGTTATATCGTTGCCGGGATCTATCTTTCCCACGGGATACAACGTTACGTGCTGACATTACGAATTTCTTTATGGATAAGTGGCATTTCCATTCGCACTGAAAAGCAAGACGGGACTACATCAAGTAAGAAATCAACAAACTGCACTTCTCCAAAATGTATATGAATATGGGAACAAATTTTTTTTTTTTCTTTAAATTTATAATATTGAATAATAGAAGCGATACAAAATGACGTAATAATAATATCCTTTGCTAGGGTACGCTCGCTATTAAATTAGAGAGAAGATAATAATATACAAAAGGTGGCTTCAAAAAGAGGTACAAAAAACTGCAAACTTGTAAAAAAACAGAGAAGTAAAAAATTTCTTGCGCGAAATATGATAAGATGATAATTGAAGTACAAAAAAATGTATGAAACTCTACAAAATATGTGTTTATACAAAAAGTATATACGAATTATGGCGTTAGATCTTAAAATAAATACAATTCTTTTTTTCAGTTATTTTCCTCGAATTATCCGAATTCTATTTCAAAATTAGAATTACCGCTTTAAAGATAGATGGCTTCGTACGTTATGTAAGTAAACATTAAACATAAAACGTAACTCAAAATATTATTAAATAAATGTCATGGAATTTTCCGTGAAATTCTGTAAAATACGAGATACGATATACAGCCGTATGATGTATCAAATGGAAGATCACAACATTGGGAATTAGGAGGAATATAATCGGACTTGAGAGCTCACGGTAGGGCTCATCAAGAGCACTTGCAAATGAGTATCGCAATGACGAGGCTGTGGGTAATCGTCCGTTAAATGATCGCGCCTACCACGCATGAAAGAGCCGTGATGGCACGTGCGATATATCGCGTAGTACGCTCGAAAATACAGTCTCTCTCTCTCTCTCTCTCTCTCTCTCTCTCTCTCTCTCATCGATCTCTTTCTTCCACCTGTATCTTTTTTTTCTTTATTTCGCTATCGTCTTTTCTTACGACGTACGACACACAATTTGTCGATCAATATCCTGAACAAACGAGAAACATGCTCGCGAGTCCTGCCGAGACGCCCGGGCATCTTCGGGCTATATCCTTCCGATATAACAACTAAAACTTTCCTGTCAGCCACGGCGTGTCGCCATGCGACGACACTGCGAGGCGCACGTTATTATTAGTGTCGCGCACAGTATGCGCGCGAACAGAGAGAACAGACTCTTCTCTCCTCGCGCCCCCTTTCTCATCCAATTCCGAGCGGAGTCTCCGCTCCGCTCTGCGGCACGTAACACCGCGCCACGTCGAAACCTCTCTCGGACCGACTCTCTCTCGGATCTCGGCGCTACAATATGTGCGGCGCATTGTAATCTATGAGCCTGGCTAGCGCATACTGTCGCCGCCGGCGATGATGATATCAAATGCGGTGATTGACGCTCCGCTCTCCGCGTGCTCGCAATCTCCCGTTTCCCCATGGCCGAACCGGTCGGTCGCGCAACCATCATCGCCATCGGCCTCGCCATCGCCATTGCCATCGCCGTCGCCATCGCCATTGCGCCGCCATTGCGCATCGCACGCCTGCAGTCGCGCATCGTGCGCGCAATGACGTGGTGGAGAGGTTGGATTATCCAACGTATGTTTGCACGATTAAGTCCGAACGACCTTCCGGTCTCTCGTATGTTCGCGCCAACGTGAAACGAATCCTATATCTAAAACGAGAATTTGGCTGGCGCTGGCCGGATGACACGAGTGCGTTAAATGAAATATATCGATTGTACCGTTCGATGGCTGATCAAAAACGGCTGATCGTGGCCGTTCGTCTATATTCGCGTTGTTTGCCAACACGCTCCTGATTCTGGGTCAACCACCGGATCGATCGTCGGAGCTTTACGTTATTGTCCTTAAAAGGTGATTTGTCGTCTCGATGAGCATATATACTCCAATATGCTCCGAGATAAGACACTCGGACATTCCTTTTTTAATCATCGTTGAGTACATAAAATGCGTACTTATCTTTTGTTTCTACAAAAAAGATAATATAATTAATATTTTTTTATATAAAGGCAATTTCATGTCTCTTGTACAATAAATAAAATCAACATGTGATGACAAATTTCTGTAAAAATGATGATTTAATTACGCAAAAAATCGTGCACATTCCTTTCACGGCAAATAAAAATCAATGAGACGTACAAAAGCACACAACAGGATCGCTGCACCGTTTTCGACAGGCCGCGAAGCTATACCACTGGCATGAAAATTTACAGACACGCCAGACTATTCGAGCGGGCTGCATATTTTTTTTTTTTCCAACCAATCGGGTCATTGTCCGAGCGCAATAACACACCGAGGATATATCAGCGTGTCGATCTTTCATTCGTCCTTTTACTAAGCGATAAAAACATATGAAACACGTTATGTACATGAAGAAAAGTTTACGGTTTATAATTTTTATTCTGTTCTTTTAACATTTCAGTTAAAAAAAGATTTTAGTAAATGTATTAATTTTGTATAATGTTAATTTGTTAATTGCGACCATCGTTACTAACAAACGATTATATTTTTTTGGTCTAACGATGCCACTTTCGTCATTTTTCTCACTTTATCTCTTTTTATCCTCTTTAAAGGCATAAATTGGTCGAGAATACACAAACATTCCATTCGTAGGAGCAATTTTGGGAAACTCGTTACTTTCCGTCAGCTTATCCGATTTCTACGCTCCGAATCATAAAGGTAGCTCTTAACGTTATGGGATACTATTATTGTCATTCACGCGTGTATGCCAGCGAATGTAACTTGCCACGACGCCTCGAGGCATTTTTCGTTAACGGTGCTAAAGGCTCGTTTTATCATTCCCGACGTTTACCATTCTAATGCACGAGCGTATATTAGACGAATCGTTATTAGACGGAAGAGATAAAGATAATTCGGCCAGTCGCGCGATTGCAAGAATGGAGGACTCTGAACAGACAATGGCGGCTTTTATGCTCCATCTACACGATCGGAATCCTCCCGTAGAATATCTTGCACTTTTCTGGCACTTGTCCGACCGTGCACTTTTTCTTAATTCATGATCGAGTCTTAAAATCTTTCGAAAAGGAAATTATTCTAAATTATTTAACTGTTATATTTAAATACAAAAAAATATACCATTGCAAAGTTCGATTGTGTCGATAATTGACATGATATTTTTATATGTCATAAATTAGTATAATGGAATAATTGTTTGCAATACACAGTAGCAATTTTTCAATATTTCATACATTACTGTTATTTGTGGATTTATAAATCTGATAAATATAATCATATTTCAAATAAAATAAAATAAAATAAAATAAAATAAAATAAAATAAAGTAAAAAATAAATAAAAAGCATAATAAAATCACATTTTAAACCAAAAATAAAATGTAAAACAGCATTTGTTTCGTAACTTTGACGCGATATAGTGGATCAACTAACGAAGATACTTGCTTTAATCTATCTATGCTTTATGCCATTTACTAAAAAGACTTTCTAACACTCTGAAGTTCTAAATTGCTCCGTCTATATAAGCTTATACTGCGTAATTACATGGATATCAAAGTGCTGCTGAAAGTACTAATAACTACCTACACTCAAACGAGACTAATTGACTTTGTGGGAGTTTATTCTCATCAAAGAGTTTAACAAATTCGTTATACCGATGTTAAAATTCACGAAAACAGATACGATAGACAGAAACGGCATATAGACATATTTTATTAATAAAAAAGAACGAAGAAATTATATTTTTAATCGATGTCATCAAATATTCTTGAAAGCCTGAACGTTTTTACAATAGATTATTAAATTTTTGAGGCTTGACTGAAATCGGTTAAAAAATCGGTTTAGAACTTTCCGGGAATCACCGGGAGTCTATTTATTTTTTTCAAATTTAAAAAGCTCAATTTCATAGAGGTTTTTTTAGTCAGCTTTAAATACGTAATGCATCCATTTACCAAACTAAAGATATTTAATATTAGCGATGTTTGCCATCGAACTAGCATTTTTATACAGTGTTTTAAAAAAATTAATATTTCATCGGAGAAATGCGAAACTAATCGTTCATACATCGCTATAGTTACAGAACTTGTATACATTCTCTGCCTCTCCGTCATAGATGAATGTGATATCGAAAAAAGCAAGAGAGACATTTATATTCATGACCAAACAAGCGCTGGTACTCCTTTCCTGCCATCAGCAATATTTACCACCAGTAAACATGACAGAAATCTTTCATTGAATTCCTTGCTTCCTCGGTGCGCGTTTTCATTCTTCTTTTCATCCCTCTCATCGTTCTTCTCTCGATACTCTTTCCACTCTTATTTTCATCTAACATCAAGCGACAATCTCGTTCGTACCTATACCCACAAGGATAAAGGAATCCCTCGCGACTGACGCGACATGGGAGACTCTGATGCAACCGCGAGAGAAAAGCGCTTTGAGCGACACACGATGAATCGCCGACGACGAAAATTCGCTGCATGGGTCGCAAAGGGAAAATTGCAATCACATGAGAACAAAGTGCTAGCGGCTTGAAATACTCCAATAATGGCGCCCTATACAATTAGATTGAACAATTAATCGGAAGGGAGTTTGAGAGAGAGAGAGAGAGAGATAGGGGGGAGGGAGAAAGAGAGAGTTTATCACAATAGAGAATGTATTTCAAAAACTGCGTTAAATATCTTCCTCGCCGTTGCTAATGTTAGATTTATATCAAATTCAAGGTAGCTCAAACTTTTTTTCATTTTATATCAAAATGGATGGTGTAATTTTCTACATTCACACGACGATAAAATACCGATTCGTACCGTTCACAAGTCGTTCGCAAGTGCACTGAAAATTACACGAGCTCTATAAGTTATGGCGGATTTATACCTCGTTCCGCTAATATATATATATATGTATATCGAGCCACTACCACCGAATCTAATTGGCATACACATTAATACAGGTACATTAACAGAGGCTGCGATTAATTACCCGTCCGTGACGCGCAACGCAGTCCAAAGTATTCCCTGTACGCTAATAAATTGAGTTCACGCGCGGTAGCGTGAGGGATGCACAATTAAATAGCGAGCAAAAATAGGGCGGCACTACTTTTTCAGACGTGTCAAGCGTAATTCACACGTTTCTTTCTTTTTTTTTTTTTTTTTCTCCCAGCGCGGAAATTTTTCTGCACCACGTGACACGATCCGGTTGCGTTAACTAAATCTGAAATTAGTTGGCAGTTTCGTATTAATCGTGTTGTGCGCCGTGCGCGCTCGCGCGATCACTGACGTGCTTGCTCTTCCATCACGTCGAACACATCGCACCGAAATGGTGTATTACTGTGTCGCGGATGTAATCACAGTGCGTGAACGTGTAAATCCAAAGCGATTCGCCACACCAGTTGCGAGATGAGAGCGCACGGTGGGAGAATTTGCGCGTCGCTATTTTTCCGAATTTGAGGAATATTATATTTGTACGTCGCCTTCGAATTCGCCCTGGGAATAATGTCTATCGCCTTTAATACTCGTAATCGAGTATCCCTCATGATCTCCGCCCAATGGCGCTCACGAAATGTTCATGGTTTGCTCCAAAGAAATATGGCATGTCGGACTGAGATGTGCTTAATGGCGCGATTAATACGTATTTCACAATGAAGTGGTGGATAATAACTTTTAGTACATGAATAGCAGTTAAAAGCCTGCCTCAATTAATACCTTAATAAGTAACCTAGTGCATTTATATTTCTTTTAAAAATTTCGTTTCTAGAAATAAATTACTAGAATATATTATTAGGCAATCATTATTTGTAATTGCAAACTCCTAATATGGGCTGCCATATGTATTTTCATGCTTCAAAACACATAAATATTTCAAAAGAGACTATTACAACATGTACATTTTAAAAACACTTTTTATCATAATTTATGCAATATTTACGATAAATATTACATTTCGAATGCGCTTGGGACTTTTGAAAAACATTAGAAAATTGTTCTAAATTTTTACAGTTGCTATCCAAAAAAAAAATATTAATAAAGTTAACAGCTGGATAAAAACATAGTTGACCAACATAGTTAATAATACAATATAACTGGTTAAGTACGACCGGTGTATAGTTGAGAATTAGTAGTACTTCGCTGTATTTGATAATATTATAACCCAGAGTGAATTTAATTATCATGCGTATAGCTGATAATGCATACACAAATTATTACTCATCTTATAATTGTTATCATCTCTGTGAACATTTATTACACATAATACATAATATATCGTACCCAACATGCGGAATATTTGTTATGAATAATTAATACTACAGAGATACATTATATGGAAAATGACGTAATTCACTGTTTTTTTCAGAAACTTTATTCCTATCTATGGTATTCTTTTCTATAATATTCTATGACTAAGATGAATATCTCTAAATAACGATGGATTATCAAAGTTTGTTGTTTTAAAATATCAATTTTAAGTTTATCAATAAATTTGTAGTAGTAGTAGTAATAATTCGAGAATATTATTACCGTTTATACTGTTGTTATTATTATTATTATTATTATTATTGTTATTATTATTATTATTATTATTACGATGAAATTTTTAAATGAGTTTAGAGCTATCTAATTTAGATATTTCAACAGGAAGATATAACGGAAAGTTATACGCGCTACATGATTTTACATGATTACAAGAAATGCTACGTAAGCGGCTGGAAAAGAGAAAGTGTACAAGGTTTAAATTAGGACCGCGAGAGAGAAAACCGTCGCATAGATAGAACCACTTTACAGCGCCGTTACTTTTAATTAAAGTAGCCAGATGTTCTATTTCAGAACGATTAGTAGAGCGGAGCCAAAGACTTAGCAGCAATTTTTGCCCATTAAGGCTTCCGCAAAGATCTCCAGAGTGATGTTGCATGAGAAAAAGAAACATAAAAATCCCAATCTCTCTCTTGGAACCAGATATTATCTGTATATAGAAACATGTCCCCATCATCATTTTTTTAATAATTTTTTTTTAAGCGATACTTATTACGCAGCCGATATGGAAACAAAGATGAATTCAGAAACACTCACCTTTCGGCTATTTCCATCTTTAGGGTTCAGGTCCGAGGCAACTGTTCCGAAAATAGTTGGCTGAAACAGAAATTCGTAAAATTCGTTAATAGTCTTTACAACTTTGTAAATACATTTGAAATCTAAAAAAACAAAAAAAAAAAATATATATATATAATGCGAGTTTAATAATTATAATAGAATCATATAATTAATAATAATAATAATTTTGATAATCAAAAGAATGGCGAAAAAATAATTAATCTGTTGCTATTAATTAAAATAGCTAGATCTAGTTAAAAGATGCAATTGTCAATATCAAATTTTCTCTTAACACTTTTATTATCTTGCGATAATTACAAATAAAATATAAAAAATTTCAATTTTATATAAATTCCTTTTATATAAATCTCCCTTGAATTGTTAGACAAGTCAGTATAAATGTCAGTCGATAATTAAAGTGGCCAATTAATTATATCATGTAGCGAATTTATTTTTTATCATTTGCAAAGCATAATTTTTGCTTCATTCAATTCAATTTTTATATGTAACCGTAATAAATTGAAAACATCTTGCTATTATCTATTTGGAATTAAACAACAAATCGTATAACTGTCTGAAATTAATAATAAACGTTACGTTTCGCAAAATTATCGAGCTATAGCACGGTTGCGATAAAACTACAAATTACAAAATGTCGTTATAAAATTACGACGCCTCATAAATTCAGAGATTTCATTTAGTAGTTGCAAATCGGCTATTGACTGTTCTCGACCGGCGAATATGTTGCAGCATTTAAGCAGATTAAATAAGATAATATGATGTAATTAAATTCAAAATGCATGTACAAAGTATAGACAGTCGGATAAAAATGATATATTTTTAGTTATTAAATGATATGTATGATTTAATATTAAATGATAGTATTAAATGATATGTGACAGACATAAATAGTATTTTAAAGAGCATTAAAAGGTTCTTGATAGTAAAATACATCTTATAATAATTTAATTTCTCACTTTTGAAGATGTTTTTCTCTCTTCTTGTTATTCAAATATGGTCAAAGATCCATAAAATTCCCCCTTTCCTCTTTAAAGCTTTTCTTTCACATCAAGCAAATAAGTATCAAATTTCTATACTTACACAAAAATTTTTCAATGATTAGTCAAATTTCATTTTAATTGTTAATTTGACATAGCGCATCATATTAGTTGCAAATTCGCAAAACTGTTTTCTTTAAAAAACATTTCAAATAAAGTGTAACTAATAATTAATAATTAATAATTAATAATTAATATCTTAAAAAGAGGAAATTGCTCATATTAAATATTTTAAATTATTCTACATTTGTTTACTTTCAAAATGTATTATGACTCTTATATAACTCTTGAACTTTAATGTATCATGAAAGCACTAAAAACTACATCTTTCTATTTTAAACAGAAAAAAAAAACATATAAGGAAAAAAATAGTCTGTTTATTGATATATTATTTTATATAGTATATCAATATAGTATTTTATAGATGTGTGCATACATATATATAAAGAAATATAATATATATAACTCTTTTCTTCAAAAAAAGACCATTTCTTCAGGAAAAATTTGTACGAATATATATGTTTAATGTTATATAGCATATGTTTATATAGCACATAATAATAATAATTACCCCTTTATATTTAATAGTACCATTGATATTATAATCTTATAATGTGCTCACACAATCGTAATGACAATATTAATTTTCTGAAAATTATATCGCATATGTGTCACGACTATTTGGTCGCTCGCGGTTGAATCATCTCGCAACGTTAATTTCAATAAATTATTACATCCGATCCCATTAGATAATTTAGGCATTTAACGCGCCACATATTTTACACGATTACCGTTTACAAATTTTACCGTCGAACTGTATTGGCAACGAACCGTCGACTGTTACTCGATCCACTCGCCACTTAATTTCAGATCAGCCAAGCCACAGTCAATATTTTATGAGGCTTAATGAAAACTGTCAACGCGACGACAGCTTTGATAAATAAAGCCAGTTTTTACACCCGTCCGACGATACGGGTGGCCGTTCTCTTCAAGTTTTAATGCATCGTCCGTCCGTTGCAACGAAATTAAATCGCTCATACAAAGTGACGCTCTAAATTTCTTTGTGTATGTCTAAACTAAATATCTATGCATGCTACATATCCATATATTTTTATCTTATATCTCTTTATATCTTATATATCATAAAAAAATGATAAAGAGAAACATCTCACACAATGTCTATTATTGCTTTATGTTAATCTGCGTTCGTAACAATAAATACAATTCTTTATTACTAAACAGTGATAATCGTCTCTGCACTCGTTTTATAGATTTAACTCCACAAATGTATTATCTCGCAACAAGACATATTTTATTGTGATTGCGAGTAATATAAGTATCGAATTACACACATACATATATATATATATATATATATATATATATATATATACTAACGTATAATACTAACAAACTGAGATATTTCAATTGATTTAAAAATTGATATACAGTTTGTCCTAATACAATATAAAATCAAAAGTGTAGATAGAAAAATAAAAATAATACAAGATTTTAAAAATGTTTTTATATAAATATAAATATAAAAATATCTAAAAATATCTAAAAATTGCATTTTAGCAAGAGGATACATAACGCATCGTAATAATTTTCCAAAAAAAAAACCAAGATTCTTTGTAATTTCATTATTGGATAATTATTTTTTTTTCATTCACGATTATAAAATTGTTTAATTGATTCTTTTCAATGCATCACAAACGTTGAATGAAGAATTAACATCAAAAATTAATCAGATAAAGTAATAAATGTGCGCGCACGGTGTGAAACATGTTTCCTGAAAACCTTATATATTTTAAAATTTCTGGATCGTTTCATAAAATATAAGTAGAAGTTTATCTATGCGTGACAGTACACTGATCCATTATACATTAATCCCTCGTTTAACTACATTACTAAAAGTCTCTATCCTCTACGTGTTTTTAATTTATTTAGGCTCAATGAGTGTCATTACAATGAAATCCAATTTAAATTTTCAGGGTCTCCTGCATCGCGGAGATAGAAAGTTTGCCTCCGCAAAATCGAGTGTCACCGACAGCAGCAGCAGAAACTTCCGATATCGCGCTAAAAAATCGAGGCAGCAAAATTACTTGGCTATCCTCACGCGTAAAGAGCTTTCCCTTCGATCGTAATAAATAATCAAACAAAAACTGTGACAGCTTATTCTCGAAACTAAATTTATTTCATAAAACTTTAAAAGAAGATTTCTCTATTGTTTCTTTTAAAGCTTTATATATCACATAATAATTTTAAACATAGGATTTTATAAGTGTAGTAGAATACAATTTAGAGCTGGATACAAGTGCAATTAAGAACAAAATTTACTTTAACATTACTTTATTTAAATCCTGTATAAATTTTATACATTCACAAATAAGGAGGACACTGATATACATATTTTTAACTTTGTATTATCTTTCTATTATAATATCTGAAATTGTTACACCTTTGATGCCAAAGGCATCAAGCGTATCAAACTCACTTTGACTCGTTAGCCATATAGACACTTTCATATTATATTTGTAATATATTTTCCAATTTCTATATTTTTCAGATTTGTATGTTTTCACTATCTTAAGGATAAATGTCACATGAAATGTTTCTAATATCTTAAATTTATAATTCAAATATTTCATTGTTTAAATATTTTACACATCGCCATCTTTATTATATATATATATATATATATATATATATATATATATATATATATATAAATATATATATAAAATAAATATTTCTTTCTGTGTGTGTGTGTGTGTGTGTGTGTGTGTGTGTGTGTGTGTGTGTGTGTACACAGAAAGAAGTAATAATAAAATTCTAGAAAATAATGAATAAAATAAAACTTTATAAAAATTTGTTTTTCTTTATATCTTTAAATTAAAATGCTACGGAATAATGAGAAAAAAATTATTCAATTATGTGTAAATGTTGAATAAGATTAAAAATTTTTAAATATAATCAAATTCTAATTAAATTCAATTTCTAATTAATTTCAAATAAAAATCCGTACACATTGGTTGCTGAATTAGTAAACAAAACTTAACGTCACGTTATATCCCAATAACAACATTTCTTTAAAATGCATCGATCATCAAAATTCAGAAGGATTACAAAAATCATGATGATCAAATTCAGAAATAGATGGGGATTATCGAGTCTATAAAAACCCACTCAAGGAAATTGTTATCGATATCGAGGTGGATGCGACCAAAATCGAAAAGCTGATAGCAAAAGACAAGAAACGGAGTCGTGACAGGCATGACTTCACATCGACTTGCCACAAGAGATACCGAGGGAATTCTCTTGAAAATCAAAAGACATCGTCCAATGAAGAAAAGTATTCAGAAAAGGATAGTTTAAATTTTAGAAAATTGTATAAAGATTCATTAAAACTTGAACATAAACTTATACTACGTGAAAATATTTATAATACAATTTCTAATATATATAATAGTATGTATTCACCAAAATCCTCAGAAAAATCAAAGAAAACAAACTTTTATTTTATGCAAAATGTAATTTCAAAAAAATCATGAAAACTTTTTAAAAAATCTAGAAAGGCTTCTTCAGGTTAGTTTGAAAAAAAAGTAAATTAAATAAAATAAAAAGAAGAAAATTATAGTTTTCTACTTCCACGTTCCACAGATAACAA
This sequence comes from Pogonomyrmex barbatus, assembly GCF_055798465.1. Classification (NCBI taxonomy): domain Eukaryota; kingdom Metazoa; phylum Arthropoda; class Insecta; order Hymenoptera; family Formicidae; genus Pogonomyrmex; species Pogonomyrmex barbatus. The sequence goes on along the minus strand of NW_028297182.1, from coordinate 412,187 downwards.
AGATATTTTGAAGAAAGATAAAAGTATCAAATATAAATCAATTCTCTCAATTACAAAAGTATTGATAGAATTTAAGAATCTTCGTCTGAAGCATTTGCCGACTAATAAAAATTTAAATTCCAATATCATAGAGGAAAATCACAGGACGCAACATAGCATTTCAACAATGTTAATTAATAAACAAAAAATAATTTTTTTATAAAAAAAAATTAATGGAAAGAAATCAAATCTAATAATGATGTGGTGGCAGCAAGATAGAATCTAATTGTGATATCTATCAGTCGAATTTTGTCAATTGATACTTTACAAATAGTTTTCAGAATAATTTGTTGATATAAACAATAAAAGAAAAACTTATATGTCTAAAATAATATTTTTAAAATATATAGTCGATTTTATGATAGAGAACGGGAGAAAGAAAAATATTTTAAACATTATCTCTTTGATATGTGAATAGTGTATCTGCGCACACGCTCGTGTGTGTGTGTGTGTGCGTGTGTGTGTGTGTGTGTGTGTAGCGCATGTAATATTGCATTGTTTGAATCGATTATTTTCCGCCATTGTCATTTTATTGCTTATCTTCCAAATATCATAGATATCAAATAATAAAAAAAAAAATTGAAATTGATTTGCTTACGTGCATTTCATGTATTAATGCTCGATATATTGTACAGATGTCTCGATAATATTTACAAAACAAGATATGCAGAAATATTCATAAAATATTTCGCTTAAACGTAGCGAGTAAAACTGAAAAATAATCAAACTATGTGGTGCATGTGTACCACTTTAATCAAACGCTTTATTAAGATGAACAAAATGCGATCAAGCAACGCACGTGTCGAAATCAGACACGGCACTCTCAATTTTCCGTACCATTTGCAAGATCATATTGCTTTTGCATTGATATGAATAGTACGATCGATAACGTACGTGCCCCGCTCTAGTAAACGAAAATAGATCTCTTTTCTAAAATTGCTCGAGGCCATTTTCGCTCGTCAACACATAATCGTTTAATATATAACAATTAGGGTTTCTTAAAAAAAAAAAAAAAAATGTAATAAATAAAGTTACATATACGCAATTAAATTAGTTAAATATACAATTTAGTTTTGAAAATTCATTATTTATTTATTACTATTGTCCATTTCTGTTATTTTTATATATAACAAAATAATATCTGCCAAAAAATATAGATCTACAATCATTTTTACTGAAATTGAAAAACTAATAATATTATACTAATATTTATTCCACGTCATTCAATTCTATGTAATCTTTGCCATGTTTTGTTAGAAAAGATCACGATTAATCGCTATATCGTCGATCCTTCTTCGAGAAGTTCTTAGATGATTCTTGGGTGGAGAAAAGTGCTACGACGGGGTTCGCTCGTGAATAATAAATCTAGCCCCACCATTCCAATCGGTCACTGGTATATGTACATACATGATGCGTATATCATATGTTGCCGGACAAAATGGCCATCAGCCACAGTAACCACCTGTTCGTGCCTGTGGCATTTGTCTTCTGCCTTCTGTCACCACTCGTTCATACCTCGGATTCATACGGTAAATCAACTCACTATTTATTCTACGCAATATACATACAATATAACATATTACAAAACAATAACAAACAACAAAAACATCCTATTTGTTGTCATCATTCAATAAAAGAAGTAAGAAAAAGATATGATGGATAATAATTCCGATATTGGTAAAGTGATAATCTTATTTGACTTTTCGAAGATAAATAATCGATTTCGTAATTACGTAAACACAATTTTTAAAACATTTACTAAATTTTTTTTTAATACATAATATTCGAAAAAAAATTATATAAACTGTTTGATTGCTGGAAGTTTGTAAACAATTTTAATAAAGCATGTATTTTTATTAGATATTAATATTTCGTCGCAATATTATAGTCTTATTCGAACAAAGTGTTATATACAACAATTTATTTTAGAAAAATCCACATAGATAAATTGATTTTTAACTTACAAACAACAAGATATCACAATTTTGAACATGTACCAATATAAATATAAAAAAAGCTTATAAAAGTGTCATAATACAATCCAGTATAACGATCGTGTTACGGCATGATTACCGTTACGCTATAATTTACGATAAGATACGACAAACTAAACAAACAAAAAAAAAAAAACAAAAATCGATTCGAATCCTGTAACTGGCGTAACACAGAATTCTTATCTCTATCCGCTTCGGCGGATCTACCAATGATCGCGTCACGATTCAAGAAAAAGATCGAAAAAAGAGTGGCATTTCTCTCGTCCTCGCGACTTTTTTTTTTACTGTCTTCTTATACTCTTATCGGGACGAATTATATTTGACACGACCAGAATATCGCTCGGCGCTGTCAAGATTATGTTGATTATGTTGACTCGTTATAATTTAATTTAACATTTTATTATGTCTAATAATGTTGAAGATCGCCATTTCGAAATCAAATCAGCTGGTGCTTTTAGATTGTTGCGCTTTATTTTCCCCATTTTCCCGGACATCACAAATATGTTGTAAATTAAATATACGTAATAAATACTTTCTTTGATTTGTACACTCTCTTCTATTTATATTAATCTTCTTGCAACGCTTTGCAACATTAACTATAGATTATATCACTAGAAAATTCCATTATGTGAATAAACTACTTTAATCTCTTTTGTTTAGTACATCCGTGTGTTGCTAATACATACGTGCAGAATTAGTAAAGCTTTATCTCACAAACAATAAAATCTTATCTTCACCTTATCTTTCACCTCAAATAAACCAGACAATTTTAGTAGAATTTTAATTTAAGAATTAGAAGTTATTATAGAGAGTTATTACATTTAAAATTAAATAGCTTGCAACTGAAGAGAATCGGATATACATGATCTTCGTGAGAAGAGCAAATACAGAAGTCAGATTCAAATAGCTAGTATTGAATACAGAATATGAATAGAAAAATCTCGAAAAAGCTACCTGGCAATTTTCTCGTGAAATAAAGAAGACTCGTAACTCGGATCTAGATTCTTATTTAATGTTGGCACTGGTTTTCAGCAAAAATCTTTTGGTACAATTAGGTTAAGTCCTGACGTCAATCTCGTATCGAGATAAACTAAACTTGAATCCGTTCGAAATGGTCGGCATCGATTTTCTATTTCCGGCGCGGATTTCGTATCGCGATGGTAACGCGTCGGCTAAAGTCGCGGAGCGTTTCGCATAAAAGTCGTGGCCGAATGCAATCTCCGTGCAGCGATAAAGGCTGTCGGATACTTTCAGCTCGTTATATCGATCCGCTCAAAATACGGTGCTAACTTCGTAGATTACAGTTTACTCCGTGTCGTACTCCAGCGTCAAAGGGTAAAGTTGCTTTTTCCCCAACAAAAGCTGGGGCGCACCCAAAATCTAATTCTACCGTCAGTAGCGGAGCATCCTGTGCGTCAGAAAATAAATTAAATTCTGTTAAAAGTTAAAAGCTGCCCATTGGCGAGTTAATGCAGATCATAATTTCTTCTCTGTTCTTAATTTATCTCGAAATCGCACGAGTTTCGTGATTAATGGATTTTATCAATTTTATTGCGAATTGCTTTGTAGCGCTTCTCTTTGGCTTGAAAATATTTCGTCATTACATTTGTAAATTGTAATATCTTATAAATTATCCTATCTATTTTAATTACTTGGAATGATATTTATATATATATATATATATATATATATATATATATGTGTTACTCAATATAATTATGTTATAGTTATAACAATCATTTTTTATTTAAAAAGGAAAGATGATAATTTTTAATCTTGTTTTATGATCTGTACTATACCTTTTATATTTCCTCAATCTTATCTCCTCAATCAACATTTTTTGAAAACAAATTATACTCTTCAGAATTAATGTGGACTTTTGATTTTATCGAAATTAAAATTAAAACTCCATAATTATATGTAAAGTCAATTCGAAGACAGATTTTTTTTCGATAACGTCAAAGCAACGCGATCGCTAGAGAGTTTTTCCGTAAAACTATAAATGTACAAATAAAGGATATGAAAAAGGAAATGACGGAAAATGGCCGTGGTGACAACACATGCGTTCGTATGCGCGTGTACGCGGATGTCTGGCAGTTGACGAATCAAAAGTAAACACCGGTAAATGGACTCCACACGAGGTACGACTACGGTACTCCCCGTAACGCTTTACTACGCTTTTATCTTTTCAATTACCGCCCATACCTCGCTGGCAATTAAATATCGTTAAACTGTGCCCGATTGCGGCCGAAAGCGTGCAACTCCAGCCAGCCAGCTATGTCGCCAAAGCGACTCATTTCGTTCTGTGTTTACGAGTTAACATGCGTTACGCGCAACTGATCCCTTTTCACACATTTATCACCTTCACGCTTTATTACGTAAACGATCTTTCTATATTGCCGTTATATTTGGCCAATGACATTTTTTTTAAACGAGCGATATATCGGAACAGCTTAATTATTATATGAAAGATCGAATTGATAATAAACAAATGAGAAATTAACTTTGCGGAGGACTGGAAAGAAGAAATAATAAATGACAGATCCGGTAAATCTGGCAAATTATTTTATAAAAAATAATTTTAAGAATGATAACAAGTGATAGCAAATGATATTATATACACTGCGAATAGATATTTATTTGATTGTTAAAAAAAAAAAAAAAAAAAAAACGTAAAGTTTGATAATTGTTTGTTCAGTTGCTTTTTAGTATAAGGCTAATGTGTCACCAAGTTTTGACAAACAAGGGAGTCAGGAATGATAACGCATGGCGAGAGGCATTAAGTGCATGGCTCTTTGACAAGGACCCTCAGTTCAAGTACTTCAGTTTATTTCATATTATATGTTCGAGGTGGTAACCAAGTGGTGATTAAGTCTCGTCTTTAAGGACCAAGTATCCAACGTCAGTCTTGTTTGCAGATTACACCGACTCGAGACAGTTCGAGAAGAACCCCGCGGTTTCGAAGCACAGGAACAACATTCAGCGGTTACCGAATTACAACTGGAAACCGCCTGACAAGTACTATGGCCCGAGGTATTCCGGTAAACCGCAGTCAGTCACTGCGTTGATAATACAGGATGTTTCATAAAGTTTCCGTTGTATCAAATGTCTTGCATTTAGATTGTTAGCGATTATATAACTTTATAAAATGATAAAATTTTATAATCGACATTCCTTTAAAAAAAAAAAAATAAATAAATAAATAAATAAATAAATAAATAAATAATTCAAATGAATGATTCAAAAAGTTCTATATTCATATTTAGATAAAAAAAATATTAGAATATTAATATACACATAGCAGAGGAATAATAATAACAAATTACGAGTAAACAAGTCTTCAGGCGGTTATTCGTCATACATATTATTGCAAATGAAATTACACGGAGCCGACCATTCCAACAGGAAAGAAGAATCGACGGAGAAAAATCCGGGGATGGAATTTACAAAACCCGAGGATCCGGAACAAAGGATGGCGGATTCGTGGATAAAGAAAATGCAAGAGATAAGCCGACAGGAGAGAGAAAAATGGGCAGCGTACAGAAGAAACGTGAAACTTGCCCTCGACAATATCGAAGAAACTAGGAAGAAAGCACGAAAACTTACGAACGACGAATCGATCACGGTAAGGACATACAAAAATTGCTCTTTTTAGAGGGAACACTTAACTTAGCATTTTTAACGCATCGCTGTGATTTGATATAAAATTTCTAAAAAAATTATGACTGAATTATTTTTTAATATTTCTTCTAACTTTTTATTATTGCTATTTATACTATTTATACGATACCATAATATTTAATATATTACAGACCTTTATTATAATACTTGTAATAAAAATAAATTTTATTCTAGATACCATCGCTTTCAGAAAACGAGGAATATGATGACTATATGGAAGATGAATCAGAACTTTCTACAAAATTATCTGAAGAAAGCGAATCGTTGGAAACAAGTGTCGAAGTAAGTCGTAAAATTTTAAGTCAGTAATTTGTATTTTGAAACGTAAAATAAACCGTATAGAATTGTGTAATTGAAAAGAGATACCAATATTTTTAAAGTCAATTTAATAAAATCGCTATTTACTTGATAAAAATAATAATGACAGCCTATATTTACAGTACATAATTACAGTACATAACAAATGCTCATTGATCTATATAAAATATAAAATAGATACATATAAGTACATATTAAATACACAAATTAAATCATTATCATTACTTGACAGACTTTTTATACAAATATAAAATTACGCTTTTTAATGATTTTATAAAAAAGTTTAAAAAACTGTTATTTATTTATTTAAAAAATATATAGAAAATATAATATTTATATATGAATATTAATTTTTTAAATACATTAATTTATAAAATTTTATATGATATTTTTTATGTTATATAACAGATCGAACCTGTTACTTCAAAAACGTTCGTACGTCATTCATCAGTGGATCAAAACAACGCGGATATGAAAGATGATTCTTCTGACAATCGACTTCATGATTTCTCTTGGTTAATCTCAAAACAGTCCGCGGATATAAACATCGATGAAAAATCTAACGAGAAACTCAAAAGAGACGAATGGAGTATCGGTTCGTCTGAAAAATTCCGTCGGAAGGTACCTATCAGAATAAGTCATCGACGACATAGGGATTATGAAATATCCGACATAATGGGAAATTCATCCTTCACACAGAATACAGCCACTAAATACAACAAAAACGAACATGAGAAAAATCATTCCGATTCTATAATAAATTCCGATGAGTCAGGCTCACGGCAATTCAAAGATTTACCTATCTCCAAAAATGGAATACGTATACATGAAAATTTTAAAACATCTTTAAATAAAAAAAATGATGAAAAATTAAATCAAACGAATAGTTCCAAAAAATCTTTTGAAGAAAAATATTCAAGCCAATTTAATATTTCCCAAGATAAGGAAAACAACAAAGACAATAAGGAGAATGAGGAAACGACTACGAATTTGTTGATGCAAACTAGTAAGAAAAATGATGTAAATTCGCATTTAAAAAAATCGATTTTACGACTAAAAGTTCCACATATCCCTGAAAACTCTGCAAATAAAAATCATAGAAATTTTAGCAAAATTAGGGAGAATTTAAATGATAAGATCGATTCCGAAGAACTTTATACGACAGAGTATCAGAAACAATCTCCTTCTCAAAATAAGAACGAAAAGAACGATAAGAAAGATGGAGAGATCGTAAGGGCGAGATCGCTGACGTCGAAGAGCAAGGAGGGAAAGGGAGGAAAGGACGCGACAGAAAAACTGAATCACGAAACATCGTTTCATTCTGGTAGATGGGGCACAAGCGTCTCATCGCCGCCTGTAGATTTTCTGAAGGACATATCCCAAGGATCGAAGCATCGGAAGAATGGAAAACAGGCCGAGAGCAAGAAAGATGGAAACACTTTGTTTGGTCGATGCATGAGCGTCGCTTTACCTCCGAAAGAATTCTTCGAGGACATTTCGATGCGTCAGGAACACGGAACCAAATCAAGCCTGACTGCGAAAGCGGGGCCAGGGTCAACGGAGATCAAAGGATCTTCCGATGATCGATCGCCAATTCGTCAAAGCCGTCGGAATTTACAAGCAACTTTAGTTGAACGACCAATGACTGATGAGCGCTATGAGGAACTCGCGGAAACTTTATTTGAAAAAGTTCCAGACAGTCCTTACAATTCCAAATACCCAAATCTTAACTATTGGAATAATTATTCAAGAAACATTGATTTTAATAATAGCTTACTTCTAAGACTTATAATGCAAATGTTGCGGCCGCGTGTCTGCCAGGATGACATGGATATATCGATATCTTGTCGTATGCGTATTCCAAACGCTCCACCTCTTATTTAAAGAATATTTTTCTTCAATCTACGTTTACTTTCTTTTATTATTATTATTATTATTATTATTATTATTATTATTATTATTATTATTTATTATACTAAAATGATTAAAATTAGAATAATTACGTTATGAAAAGTAACCGTTTAAATAACAATTGTTCCTAACAATTTTAAAAATACATACTTGATTCAGATTCCTATTCACTTACATTAAGAATCGATCAAAGATATTTTTACTAAATAATGAAGAAATTAATTCTCATTTGTAGTGATATTTTATATATATATATATATATATATATATATATATATATATGCAAACGTATATTTTAAATGCATTATTATTTTTTTCCTAAAACATGATTTCTTTCATATTCTTTTAATATACTTATTCTTTTAAAGCATTCTTTTATGCATTTTTCACACATATATACATATGTCTATATAACGTTAATTAAGTTTGCTTTATTAGTTGTATTTAAGAAAAAGAACCTATAAAAAAATTCATAAAATATAATTTAACAAGATGCCATTGTGTCAATATCATGTAATATCCCTACAATAATTTGCAACGCGAAAGTGAGATAAGCAGTGGGTTTATTATAAATGACAACATTATGCTGTACATGTTACATAAAGCAAACAGCGAATACAAAGCACACATACACATGCGCGCGCGCGACAATATCGGATGATCTTTCTTCGAATAATTACAAATTGCAAAATTGCCGTTTCGTTATTTCATTACTAACGTAAGAAGCGTAAAAAAATAGTGGAAGAAATCATATAATACTTTCAAAAGTGAAAATAAAGAGAAAAAAATTGATTCAATAAAATTATTATACTTTACATTTGATTACAACATCTCTCGATGCAAGATAGTAAAAAATTCATAATTTTTCTCTGCACAACATGATAAATTAACATAACCGATCTATTAAAAAACGGAATGTTGACATCTCATAGTATCGCAACATCGTGACATATCTAATTTAGAACTGCGCACCATAGTAATCATAGTTTACATGTTAATCCCCATATTAATCGTGCAAATCGATGTGTCTGTTCGGTAATATCTCGTTTCTCTTTTTGCGGTTGCATATATCTTTCTTCGTCACGCATTCCTCGTTGCAACGAGGCAATATAAAAATCGTCGAGGAGAAATACGCAGAAAGTAAAACGACGTTTCTACTAGGATAAGCCCCGGAAGGGGGAATCGTCCTCGGGGAAGAAATCCTTGGACATGGCAATAAATCCGCAATGTTAAAAACGCGCGACTGCCTCGTTAGATTTTTCATCGCGTACAGCTTGTACACAGTCGAATATTTGTACAAATACTACATAAGTGATACTCGCTTTTTATTTTATGTAACGTCTAACGCTTTTTTTCTCTATTATTACATTTTTCTCTAGATGCGAAAACAGATATATCGAAAACGTACAAATGTATGTGCAGCCAATATATATAATTTGATTTCTTTAAATATTTCACGTTTTTCATTTGTTCTCAACCTTCGCTGAAAAATGTTCTGTTAAATTATTTTAATTTGTATTTTAATAAATTATTTTATATAATTATCAAATATGTAAAAAAAAATCTACCGATATTAAATTAACAATTATAATTTATGCATTATCTGAAATGTTGTAGCTCATAATTTATCTTTTATTCAAAGCATAAATTTATGACTGTCAGTGAGCAAATATGACGATAAAGCTTTTACTTGACCTAACAACGGTGATCGGCTGCAATGATCAATGGTTGAATAGTGTTACAGATTCTGTAACAGGTAAAATTATCAACTACTTCAGCATGAAAATCGATTAATTCAAAATGTTCAAGTTGTGCAAGTTAGATTAACAGGTATGACAATTTAATTTCCATTACTCAACCTTTCAACTAGCTCAAATGTTCTATCAATCAGATGTGAAAATTAATACCGTTCTAATTAATTTTGTGATAATATTAATTCATATATGCGTCCACATCATAATCTATCTAGTTCTTCTCTAAACAAATAAATTTTCATAGAATAATGATAAATGTAGAAACCACTTTAACTAGAGAGTTAAAGAATTTGATTCACGCAAAATCCTTACATCATCACAACCAAATTATCTAAATGTTTGCGTCGATCAAGAAGAATAATGTTTGCTAAGATTATAAAAAATAAAGTAACATATCGCGAACAAGATGAGACAAGACGAAAGAAACAAAACAGTATTTACCTTTAATTCTAGAATTGCAAGAAGTTTTTGGTTTTCTCGCAGAAAGTTTTTGCTATCAAACGTTCACCAATTAAAATTACACGAAAACTCTTTTTACGATTCGATCGTAACTAAAGGATGTTTGAAAATCTTTGTTGACATATCGTAAGAAATCAAGTACTATTCAAAAATAGAAAATTATCTCATTTTATGTCGAGAAATTGCACTGCTAAAAAAAATGTGGAATATACAAGATCATGATTCTAATTTTAATAATTAATATCAAGAATATTTCTACAGAGAGAGAGAGAGAGAGAGAGAGAGAGAGAGAGAGAGAGAGAGAGAAGAAGAAGAAGAAGAAGAAGAAGAAGAAGAAGAAGAAGAAGAAGAAGAAGAGTTTAAAAGCGTTTTCATTCCAACATTAACAATCGTGTTAGCTAATAATTTATATAATATTAACTTAATAAGCATACATATTCAATTCTACTAAAAAATATTTTGAAATAGAATATTTTTTAAATTAAGTAAATAACATATAAAAAATTATAATTCTATTGCATAATTAAAAAAAAGAGCATTAAATTTACATTTTTTTACAAAAATGTTCATGCTGTAATAAACATCTGACTAAATCATATAGCATCGCAACGAGGAAATTCACACAGCTATGTTAAATGCGAGAAATTATGCGGATTATTCGAAGCGGATTGTTGCCATAGAATGCAGAGAAAGAGTGAAATGGAGCGTCGATGGAAACGCCAGTGGAAGGAATCATCGCTCCATGCCACGAAACGGAATAAATAAAACTTCCTTTGCCGTCAAAGTTCGATCGTAAAGAGAGAGTTGAGAGAGAGAGAGTTGAGATCCGCGTTTTGCCGGAGCAGCTTCTCTTAAAATATGTTTTCTATACCGAAACGTATGGTGATTCGCGTTTTATATCGCGCCCTGTGCCAATTGCGTTTCAACCAGGTTCGACTAACCCATGAACTCATGCCACGCGTAACAAAAATATTCGCAAAGTAATATTACGTGTTGTGAGTAGATCCGAGACATACCTTATTGTAAAGCAAAGATATAACATAAAATGATAAATATAGCAATAATAAATATATATATATATATTTTGTCTACGTGATAACAAGGACAATACAAAAGTTAGTAGATAAATTTATCATCATATCTTATTGCTTATTTTAATTTGTTATTCAATCTTATCTCATCATTGTTATTAATAGAACAAAAATATCAAGAAAGATACATATGTTATAATTCTGTTTATAAGAAATTATCAGCAATACCGTATGTCTCGACATAAATGTCATTTGAAAATCAGAAGATCAGTATATAAGTAGACACAGCGATTGAATTGCTTTTACGAGTATTCTATTTACAGCTGAGAAGCACCAAAAGTCCAGAAAGGCTCGATCGCAAAATAGAATGGTCACTTCCGAACAGATCGGCGAAACGTGAGCATGAACTTCTCGAAAAAGATTTAATCCGTCGCTTACTAATATTACTTCGATCACTCATTTCCTATCTTCCATCTCATATCTCTTATTTCATTTACTTTGGTATTTGTTCTTGTACATTATAAATCATATAAAAAGATAATGTTACATTTCACAGTAACAGTTTAAATATATCACAAAAATTGTAATATATTAAAAGAATTCTTAATAAAAATAAATAAAAAAGATAGAAATAAACTTTTAACGATAACACAATTTCTTTTTTAGGAACGAGTAAACCAGTAAAAGTAAAAATACATGTAACGATCAATGCAATAGTTCAAGGATTCGTCCTACGCACGTTATATCCATAAGGCAAAAGCAAAGCGAACGAAAACCTCACTTTAGACACGTGCGTCCATCTTGTGTATACAATATGGAATATACAATTATTAATTTTTTTTTTAAAAGAATTTTGCTACTAACTTGGTTCATACTTGGCCCGATAGATCAATTATAATAACTCGCGCGCGACATTAATAACTCCGCTTTTGCGTTTTAACGTAACAATTGTACCGCAAACGATCGTTTCTCATTTCCCTGCGGCGCGGCATCCACGTCGGAAAAACAAATATCGCGCTTGCCGGCTCGTTATTCTCACGGCATTATAGTCTATAATGGACATAGGACACAATCTCGTTGCAATTGACTTGTTTGACTGACGTGAAATAACGTTGGGTTGGTCAATAGAATTGAATTTAATGTTATTGAGCTATAAATTGAAGTGCCAGTACGCTGACGATAGTATACTAGATATATTGTTAACAAAAATGAACGAGAGACAAAATAATACTTTTGATCAAGATAAAACTGATCAAAAGTATTATTTTGTTTTTATCGATGTAGAGCATCAAAATAAGTAGGAAAAAAAATTAGACGAGGTCATATTAAAAATAAATAAAAATAGTATCTCAGTATCTCTTGACGAAACATTTTCCAAAAAAGTGAAAAAAAGTATATATAAAAAAAAAAAAAAAAAAAAAAAAAATCTTGAATACACCTGGAGCTCGAGAAGAAAAATAAGTAGTATATCTACGTTTATTCCCGTACACTTACACTCGTAGGTGTACGCGATACGTGCCGTACGCAGCATCTACGTCTATTGTGGACCAATATCGAGACGCGGACCTATTATCGAGACGCTTTGCACGTTTATCCGTGTGCACACCTGCGGCGGGGGAACGCGATAATAATCGCATCTCGCGTATGCATCTGATAATGCTTCGGTCTGTAATTACATTTGGCAAACAATCGATTCCTATAACGCAGCCCATAATATCATTAAAGGCATCATCGTATCATTAAAGTATCAGAAATAAGATGCAATATCGATACGATATCGATAAAAGGTCTTCATCGGAAATATTAAATTAGCATGTAATAATAATCTCAGAATATATAACGACAAAAGTGGATTTAGTTTATTATTTCCGTTAACAAAAAATTTATTTAGATTTAAAATTTTCGTAATTTGTCAACAATTCGTCCAACAGAGATATTTGATATTAATATTCCACTTTGAACGTAACAAGACACTTTTGCAAGTAATATTTCCGCATGACAACATGATGTACCAAAGTAATAAATTGTCATCACTTTATTTCTTTTTAAATGTTAAATTGCGTGTGTGTATATATATATATATATATATATATATATATATATATGCATGTGTTTCCGCACAATAACGTGATGTGCCAAAGCAATAAATTTTCGTCATTCTATTTCTTTTAAAAATTTAATTTAATTATTTGTGCGCGTGTTATGTGTGTGTGTGTGTGTGTGTGTGTGTGTGTGTGTGTGTGTGTGTGTGTGTGTGTACATACATATATAATTACAAAACTAACTTATAATCAATAATATACATTCTTTTATAACGTGTAATGCGATAACGTTTAGTTAGCAAAACGTGAAAACTATTCGTTTATAGTCAATAGAAACTTTCAAACGTAACTTAATCTTTAATCAAGAGATTCGTCATCATCGATTCGTCACCGATAAACGACATATGAGGAATTTCGCTTGTGATGTGATCAAACTCGACAACCGTGAATACCGCAGGTACAAACCGAGCTAATATTCCGGCGTTTCCATATTACGAGCTAAGTTAAGTTCGCCGTCTCTCCCTTCGTCTGGGTTTCCCGTATGAAACAATCGGCTCGCATCTTAATTACGCGGCCATAATTTAGCAGTCGGCGTGTCCTCGAGCAGGTATTCGACCCATGCGAAATGTATGCGAGAGCCTGAGGATTATAGTTCGTCCTGCGAGCGGCGATTACGGCAAACAATGCCGACGATATCGAGTGTCACGACAACTACCGTTCGCACTGCTCTCTCTCTCTCTCTCTCTCTCTCTCTCTCTCTCTCTCTCTCTCTTCTCTTCTCTAATATAAGCGGAAACTGTGCTTTGCCTTCAAACGCGGAAATAACCAGGAGTTAACTTTGCATCCTTTACATCCTTCACGTACGTACGTGGCGGATCGTTTATTTTCGATTACGTGATAGCATCTTCTGGTGCATTATCTGCAGTACAATGTTAAGGTTTCTTAATTACAGGAATAAATTCGCTCGTTCGTCATGCAGTCGGAAGGAAACGTTTCTCTTCAAAAACCCGCACCTTTGCTCTTTTGAAAATAAGTTGATTACTCAGAACTTGCTGCTCCGAGGAGAATTAGCGTTTTTCCGCTAGAATTATCGCTAGAACTACTCTTTTCTTACAACAATGCTAAATGGCTTGAAGAGATAAACTCGCATATTAACTTTCCTGGTTTCTCTAGTGTAGTATACATCATCGTAATAATGTTAAATATTATAAAGTGAAAAAAGAAAACACTATTCATTTACGTGAGAAGAGGTATCTTTGATAAGCAAAAGCTTTCATTTTGTTAGCAAATGCTTAAACTCGAGAAAAACGTTATTAATTATAATACAAAACAAATTAATACGTCATGTTTCGGAATTAAATGTTGATATCTATCAACTGAAAATGTAAAATCAAGAAAAAAATTAAATATCACGATATATTAGTGATTAATGAAATTATGATTATTAAAGACGAGATTATTTCAAATTATAAATATTGTACGGTAAAAGAAAATTATTAAATAATACTTACCCATAATGCATAGCCGACTAAACATGTGAGAAATGCTATCATAATTCCATACATCGTAGGTAGAGTATCTTGAACGTATTGTCCTTTCTCCATGTTGATTTTTTCAACGATACACGAAATTAAAAGATATAGCACGTTAATTTCGATCGATCGATCGACCTCTCTTTCTCTCTATCTCTCTCTCTCTTTCGTCCCAGTCCAGAATATTTTCTTCGTCGACTAGAAGCATTCGCTTTAAGTAAATAAGAACCCGAATGCCCGTTGTTCGGGCAAAGGTATATCGATAAATCTGATCCTCGGTGCAGCTATTTGCTGGAAAAGCGTTCGACGAGGAAATACAAGTAGAGTTACAAGCGGGAGGAAGGGACGATAGGGGAGAGGACGATGGAGGAGGAAGAAACAAGACGGCTCTCGTCGAGTTCTCAAGGGAAAGATTTATGGTGGTTGCCTATCGAACGCAATTCCTAACGCGGGATACACTTGGTCATTTAGATCACGATCGTGAAACGAGCATTTTTTCGAATTACTTGGCTACACTGTACTCTTCATCTTTCTCCAGATCATCGAGGAAATAACATTTTACATGATCTCGTTTTACACTGGCAAGTTGAAAACTCGATTGAAAATTAGGATATAAAAAAGTTAAGAGAAAAGAAAGTTCAGGTGCTGATAACTAGAAAACAAAGTTAAATGCACCTATATATCCCCTATATTTTTCGAATCGTCAAGCGATAATTACTATAAAATGTATAACATTTCATCAACAAAATCAAGCAGTATAAATAAATTTCTTCTAATCTTACAACTTTCCATGTATATAATTTTTAATAAATTTGATTTACACAAATCTAAAATATTATTTATAACCATCGAGCACACACATATATATATATATATATATATATATATATATACGCACGCTATAAAAAGTTTTTGTTATGATTGCTCAAACGATACAATGCAGCAAGAAACTAACTTTTTATTATGTATATAAACTCACTTCCTGCTAATAAGGAAATTTGAAAGATTTTTACATTTACATTTAATATTTCGATAAAAGATTACGAGATGAATTTAATGTTTGTTAATTGAGCGAATAAAAAATTGACGCATCGAGAATAAACGGGCCAGACTAGTTAAAGATTAAGACCGATTAAATCGCAATGACCCATCTGCGTCGTTTCACAGCAACGACGTCGCGACCCGATCGTTTCCAACGATGAAGTCGTTCCCGTGCATCCATCTCGAGGAATCGTCGGCGACATTCGAGAAGAAAAGTTCTCTCTCTCTCTTTCTCTCTCTCTCTCTCTCTCTCTCTCTCCCCCTCGACATTTGAAAGTTCACTTGGCAACGAGACGGATGGGAAATTCCGTATCCGTACGATCGCCGGTCGATCACCGTCACTGAGTTCGCGAGGAAAGCGCCAGGTTAAAGAGCCGAGGTGCAAAATTCCACCTTGAACAAGATACGGACGGCCACTGGTTTCTAGTTTTGGCTAGCGTTTCTGGTTACTCCCAGACTACCGCTGGACGCGGAAACGCGTATTAATAGTCCGAACAGAAGCGGAATCTAGGTGGTCAGAATGTGCGGAGAGAACAGACGAGCAAACAGACATCGATGGTGGTTGCGGACAGATGTGCAAGATATCCGTATGGTCAAGATGGATTCGGCGTCGATTCATTTGCTTTAACAAATGTACGAACGATATCGATCAGTGTCAAAAAGATTCCAAACGTATCGATCATGTGGCTCGGCAGGATTTACGTAGAGAATATACGTATACATTTTTCTCATACGAATATATATATATATATATATATATATATATATATAGTATAAACTCATTTTACGCGCAGACTAGAATATCGTGCAAATATGTGAAAATTTACATTATGAAATAGAACGCAATTATAGTATAGTTATTATCAAATTATTCCATCGGTTTGCCCACACTCTCTGATGACACTCAAATGCAATTCTAACGCTAGCGAGATAATCACGGTATACAAATCGCCGAATAGTTATTACA
Organism: Pogonomyrmex barbatus; assembly: GCF_055798465.1. Taxonomy (NCBI): domain Eukaryota; kingdom Metazoa; phylum Arthropoda; class Insecta; order Hymenoptera; family Formicidae; genus Pogonomyrmex; species Pogonomyrmex barbatus. The sequence goes on along the minus strand of NW_028297182.1, from coordinate 395,418 downwards.
AAAAAAAAAAATGATGTGCCAATTGTAATTTCAAATTCAATTACAACAAACAATCACATGGCTATTTACTACCGTGGCTATTCTTTCATAACCAAATAATTTAATTATAAAACGAGCGTGTATTGCTTGTCACGGTGACGATGTAGTGGTATAGACATTTGTAAACAACTCATTCAACGTCCGTCATCTTACGACGCATTTATTGCATACTTATTCTACTTGCCGACTCTACAGGAACAAGACATTCAAAGAGAATTCCATCCGGGAAAAATGGTCTTCTCAATTTAAATTTTTCATTACCCAAGAGCGCCAACGCGCACAGCAAAATAATACACGTTACAATATTTCACGTGTAAATAAATGAACATGAAAATGTAATATGGCGACGACGATCATTTTCACGATTAAATAAAAAATTAAAAGAAAAGTAAAATGTAATCACAGTGATAAATATAAGTAGGATTACAGTCGCGTCCTTTTATAATTAATATCTCGTTAAAGTGATAAAAAGGTAAGTAACTCGCAAACAAAACTCTTAATATAAAATTGTTCATATAAAAATTGTGCAAGCGTGATAGGTCTATCGTGATGGAAAAGAATTCCCCTCAGAAGTTCCCAATACGGTCGAAAGATAGTCTTGCGATCTCTGGATTGACGTTCGCGCATAAAATGCAATTTGGCGGATGTCAGGCCATCGTGACCACCGCTACTGCGTCGTTGCTGTTGCCGCTACTACCGACGGCGACGTAACAAAATTTAATTGGATTTATCGATCGGTTTTCTCATTCCCATTTCCCGCACGTCCCGGCAATCAGAGCCGGCAACGGGCTGGCGTCCCGTTGCTGGTGATCCGTTGACGCCGCTGCACCGATAGCGAGCGGTGCGAAAATCCGCTCGGATCGGAGCCGGCGGTAATCGGTAATCGGCGTCGTAAGCCCGACGACTGATGATTTTCCATTCGCCGCATCACGGACGCAGCGTGCGTCTAAATAAAGATACCGTGTAATAGCCGTCGATAGCTATGCCAATGATGCAAGCTGGCGCGGAACAAGCGATAGGCGCCAGGCCGATTTGCCTATCCTAAAGCCGCCTGAACCCGTTTGTGCGGCGGCTAAAAATTTCGGCGGTCAAAATTTGCATTTGCACACGAGACGCAATATGTACGCAATTTTTTGAAAAACTGTCGATGCGACGTTTTGTCATATCTCACCGTATAATGTGCGTTACCGTCCTCTTGTTCGGAATTATAACACAATTCTTTGATCAAAAACAATGTTAAAACAAATATAATTATTTATAGTACAAAAAGCGCATAAACATGTAAAAGACACTAAAGTATCTTTGCAAAGCATTTCATATTTGAGTTTCGAAATATACAAGAAAAAAAAAAAAAAAAACTATCTTTTTTATACAAATGTTATGTGCAGTCATGTTTAAAACATGAGGTAAAGACCAATAAGCGATTCAAGATAAATATAAGTGTGTATATCGGCTCACAGTAGTATCGTGAACTCGAGCACATATTTCGAAGGGAAATGCAAGGAATGTCAAACTGTTGGAGTGGATATATCTTACGTTCTTAAAAAACAGACGAAAATCTTATATAAAATCGCAGGAGACTAATCACGTTTCAACATTATCGTGTTTCTGACAGTTCAAAATTCGAGAGCTGTCATGTATAGTTTTCGCGATGTGTCTACTTAGTGGAGACGACATGCTTCGAAAGAATCAATAATGATATGGTACGCAAATAAAATAAATATTTAACAAATAAGAAATAAAACCAGTAAAGGCAATGTAACAAAAATATTAATCATCTAAAATGGAAATAGACGTCCTACTTTGAGATCAATACTCCAGTCTAATTCAAATATATAAAGTGCAATAAATTTGAATATAGTACAGAATATTTAAGTATACTCTAAAATAAAAGATATATTATAATTTTCTAAATATATAACTTCCCTCGTTTAGATATTTTTAAAAAATAGAGCAATGAACAAAAACTGAGGACAATTATAATATCTAAATTTTTGAATGTAAGTAAAAATAATTCCGTATTTAACAATAGTCAAAAATATAATTTCTATCTTATTCGTTAAAGGTAAAGAAGAGACATATGTAATCGATGTGACTGTTCCATCAGTAGTCGGTATTATACCATCTGCAGGAGTCTGCAAGAATCCTACGGAAGATAAAGTAGATTTCTACATTTGACATGAAAATTTTCGTTTAAATATTACTTATCGACTGAAAAAAGAAATGCAAAAATAATGATAATATTTAGTACATTTTGTTAAACTCAAATTTTATTTCTCATAAAACTTAATAATAAATATAAAAAACTTTTTATTTTAAAATTATACTACACGAATACATAAATTAAAAAAAAAAAAAATTAAAAAAAAACATTAAATATCATATTGGAAATATGATTGTCTAAAAAAATATAAGGAAGAAGAAAGTAGAGGAGAAGTCAATTCAATGCAAATCAAAAAGGCGCGGCGAAAAATTCCTAGATGTATCCGATTATTCCGATATATTACGTACGTGCAACTATTCAACTGTAGTACATGCTGAGTACCTTTTAACACATACGCATAAAACACACATTCAAAGACCTAATTATTTCAAAGAGGTAAAAGTAGGGTATAATTATTTTATACATTATTATATAGCATTATTATGTACTCAATCATCTTTAATAAATTTATTAAACTAGAATATTGATCTATTGTAGAAAAGAATTGTTTTAAAATTATATTATATTTAATTATTTTTGTAATTATTCTTTAAATGTTATTTTTCGCAATTAATTATATATTTATATATTTTGAAAGAAATTATAATTGACTCAAAAGGATGATTATACAAGAAATCGGATCATGAAGTTTTTTTGTGATATATATTTGAGCGATAATATAAAATTATCGCTTTTTAAATACTCGCTAAACAAGGTGATAAATGTTATTATTCTTAAGATTCCTTTGCACGTACGGAGATAACACGATTCATTCGATTCATGAGACACGAACGCTCATGACGTTCATGGCGTTTTCTTGACGGGGATAACGTTAACGCGCGAGTTAGCTTACCTTTTTGCTACTCGCCTACCTCTTATCCACCATCAAGTCACCTCTGTACTTTGACGACACGGGAAAAAACTCGTGTCATTAAGGTCCCGTCGCACATATCTCGAATGACGAGCAAGTGCATTGACTTTTTCATAGCAACCAAGGTTATCACTCCAAAGTTATGTTTTGCCACGTGCTCTCACACACAACTATAAAATATATGCTCTTAAGAAATATTATATGCTCTTAAGAAAGGACATTAAGCACATTACATGTGTAATCGAGTAAAAAGTTCATTAAATAAACTAAAATTATTAAAAGTACAAAACTCTGTACATAACAATTTTTAATATAGATATATTCTCTCGCCATTAAAATTCCGTGAGTAAAACTATGAAATAGAAGAAATGATGATAAAATGTACAGAAATGGCTATTATAGTACCCGAGTACCTTTGATAAGAGTACTTATATGGCGACTTGAGCGGTAACTCGTTTTAAGAGAGCAGTTTTTTTCCTATCGAGTAATTTACTCATTCCCTAAGAATCTGCCAAATATTAGGCAAAAAACGATATACACAACTCAGCTTAACAGTCTTTAACTAATTAATTTAAAAAATAAAAATTTTTAATAAAGAAATTTAATCTGTCTCACTCGTAAACAAGATTATTTCTATAGTTTTCTTCGCAATAATTACACAAGACTTCAAACCTCAATCACAAAATTAAAATCATTATTAGCATCTTAAGACATTACTTAAGATGCCGATCAATAAAAATAAAAAAAATGATCTATCCGGCTGAAAACTTGGTTTATAGAATTAGCTTACCACCGACGTAGTTGTCCGAACACCAGGAACTTTCTGTCTTCCGAGACCGGTGAGTCCTCCAAGACACCTCCTAGCGCATTCGGGATCGTTGTCCTCGCAGATGGGGCATCCCGCGGTGGAGGCGCCGCCTCGTTCTCTCAGAACATGATTGCTGCTGGTCGTGTAACCTTGATCGGAACTGGCATTCGAATTCGGTCTGGAGTCATCGGAGCTGTCGAACGGCTTAATATTCCTCGGCCGATGAATGATTCCCACCGGCTCCCATATCTCACTAGTCGACGACGCGTAATAATTGTTTTCCTTGGTCTCGCGACTTCTCTCGTCAACGATCTTACCGCCACGAGCAACGGTGACCTCTTCCTTCGTCACAATAGACGATTTTACGCTTAAAGATGTTTCGAGTCGCACCGGAGCCCTTTATAACCATATCAATTTACAAAATAGCAATGTGGATCTTGTATGAAAATGTTACATGAAATAAAATATGAATCCGCAGATAAATTACAAACGGATTTATAAATTTACGTTAAAATCCAATACCATTGCCATTAAAATAATAATTACGATATCGTTAACGTTCACAAGTACAGTAATTTTAGCAAGATAAAGATTGCCATAATGAATAAGAAATTCAGAAAATTTACAAGAATTATACACCTAGCGAAAATGCCGAAAATAAATACATTAACGTAAGATCGTAGAATCTGATTCCGTTTGACCGGAAAGGGAAAAAAAAGGTATATAGTATAACGAGTAAAATTCGTATTATGCACGGTGCGAAAAGATCCACAATGCTACCTTAGAATCCCGGCCTTAACGAGAATCTGGTTGAGAAGATCGCACGGTGGGACCTGGCCGGTTATCATGGCTTCTCGTATAGCGACTCCGTCCGGCCCCTCGAGGGGGATCGGTACACCGTTTATCAGCAGGACTTCCTCTTCTCTCACGCAGGACTTTTTCTCGCAGTCTACAACCTTGACACCGGGCCCAAGTATAGACTCCACCGTGGATTGAATCTCGTGGTCGTCCATCCCTGAGAACGTACGTATCCCTCGCTTTCGTACTCGCTACTTTCTTTCATTACATTATTGACATCTCGTGCGAATTTGACAATATCATTTAAATTCTACTCATATTCATTGATTTCTGACATTGACGAATTGTTTGAGAGATTACAATAAAAAAATCGAATTTAATTGTTATTTTTAAAAAGGCGTTCGAAAGATTTAATATACCTTATGCGATAGCAATGATATATATATATATATATATATATATATATATATATATATATATATATCGTTCTAACAATAATTCGTAAAGTCAGTAGAACTTTTCGCCAGTGGAGAGCACCTGCACACGTGCGCGCTGCCATTCGACCACCTGAACTAACCTAATTTGACTAAACCTGCCCGGAAACCGGCGGTACTATGCACCTGCGTCGACTTGTGAGGCAGAGTGTTTTAAAGTGCCGCAGAGATTTTCAAAGTAGTTCGCAAAAGTTGTCCCGAGTCAAACGACAGCTAACGCAATCCTCCCTTTTACGAAATTCAAAGTGAAATAACTTCAGTAATCAATACAGTAATAGTCTTTAAAAGTTGTAATCGAAACATTGAACGTATAATCATTTCCGTACTGTGTATTACTGTGTATATATATATATATATATATTTATTATTAATAAATAAAACAGAATATTTAATATGCCGTAAACGTTATTTTTCATCAATTAAAATTGTTCACTAAACATTCGTTCGTTAATCCTAGTAATAAATCATTAGTTTTGAATATCTAATCATTCATACAGGTGTAAACCAATATATAAGTTTTCTTTTTCGCTACGCTACGCTATATTAAATATTTTTGTTCTTTATCGTTCGTTACAGATGCGCGAGCGATATTTTTCCCTCGTGATCGATAATCAGATACCGAGCATGCTACGACATAAATCAAGAATTTAGCCGACAACGTAGCGGTTCACGAACAAAGTGGAGAACATCGTTGGTTCATGATGCGAGAAAACGCATTATTTCAATATGCACCGGCCGCCGTACGAGCCGCTGCGCGAGCGCTCGCATAGATAAATGCATCACTGCATGATTTACATTTCAAGGAGAACGATGATTGGACGAGACGAAAGACGAAAGATGAGTGCACGGATGAGTGTGCAGAGACGCTATAAACGCGTTTCTGTTTTGATTCTTAAGTACATTCTTTAAAGGAACGAAACTAGCTAGAAAAGCAGAGATGAGGGAGAAGACTGTCTGGGGGGGGAGGGGGGGGGGGGAGGTTCGGAGATGTATGTACATACGAGCGGCAATGTAAACTGTGACAACGGTTTCGCGATAGACGAGAGAACAAATGTTTGCGATGCAGCGCCAAACGAGCGTCTAGCGACGAGAAATTCTTCACGCCAAAGCAACGACATATTCGATCATCAATTCTTGTGACATAATAAACAGCGAGAAAGCAGCAGAAAAGCAGTTCGATTTTAGCATCGATCTATCAGTTATAACTTATTCATAATAAAAAGTAAAAACAAATTTTATATATATATATATATATATATATATATATATATATATAAAATAATATATAAAATAATATATAAAATAAAATAATATATATATATATATAAAATTTGTTTTTACTTTTTATTATGAATGTACTTTTTATTATGAAGTTATAAATGAAGTTATATATTAATTGATAGATCGATGCTAAAATCGAACTGCTTTTATATATATATATATATATATATAATATATGTGTTCACACATTACACAATATTTACAAATTTTTGTAAATCTTTAATATTTGAATCATAGGTTATTTTTTGTATGTCATTCTATATAAAAATTTTAGGGAGATCAAGGACAAGGGAACATCATCAGAAAGTCTAAAGAGAACTATGGCTATTCGCGGAACTGTTCCCTGTTTTCACGGTTAGACAGAATGTCTGGTTATATGGTTTCTCATATAGCTCTTAATGTTAACATCAAAGATAATCTTGACAAACATACATATATATATATATATATATATATATATATATATATATATATATATATTATATGTGCGTAATAAACTAAAGCTTAATTATGCATTACTGGGAAGAACATTGACGATTATCGTCAGACACGATCTATTTCCGGCTCTCCTATTTTGTAGACATGTAAATGTTCATGTACTATCTCGGTTTTAATTTGTTTATAAGGCTTTTACTTATAATTAAATACTCCATGATAATGTCTACTCGAATATATTTTTTTTAATAAATAAAAAATTATAAAAATATTTCAGTCCTCATTACATAAAACTCAAAGCAATTTTTCTTATAGATTAAAATAAGAGTCAGTCATGTTATACTATGCTATTGCATAGCACAACATTTCATTTTTGTGGTTTATCGAATGTAATATAATGAACTCGATTAGCGAGCTAATTGAATCTGGGTAGGTGGAAATATCGTTATCTAAAGGTATGCTCAGTCTGCATGCCGGACGTCATCTCAATTGCTATGTAGAAGTGGTGATACCTCTATTTTTGGCCCTAACAAGACCAGCAAAGTCGCATGGTTGAAGAAAAATATACGAGAATGGTGAGGTGAACGTTTCTAAAAGGGTAAAGTATGTTTCTGGGGAGAGACGGCTAATTAATTAATCGCCAGTGTCATTGCCAATTAAGGACAAGCATCATGACAACGCATTCGTCAGAGAACTGCGGAATTTATTGACAATCCTCTAAATAAATTCATCGTGCAAAAATATCATAGCAGTTTTTTCTGGACAAGGTTCTAATTAAATCAATAATTAACGAGAAACCCATCATCTTTTTGGCTCCCGTAAAATTGAACTTGCGGCCGTGAACCAATTTTAATCTTTTGGCGCAACTATAAAAATGGTCATTCATTCGCCATTTTTTTTTTCAATTTTAGAGATTGAACGATTCCGATGTCTGACTGATTAATCGAGCAAAAGATTCGAATTAAAAGCGAGCGTCGGGCATCGCGTGCAATCAAATCGTATAAGCGAAACAACTTAAACGCATAGACGTAAGGCAATTAATTAATTTCTAGCGGACTAATTAAAGCGTAAAACGTGCATGCGCGAAATGTCGCCACGCAACGTCGTAGTCGGTGTCACCATTTGAAGGATTTAATCGTAATCGCTCGGCTAACTTTTGTCGCGCAAACACGAGTTAAACGAGCTCGTGCAGAGTGCGCCGAGAGATCTCTTGATAAAGAGCGTCTGCAAGCAGAGATTGTGTGTAAATCACTAACGGCGTGCATTATTACAAAATTTACGTAGGACACAAAGTGACGCGTAAAATTTTACACATATTTGAGAAATTCACTAGTGATGTTGCACCAATTTTGTAAAAGTATTCATAATCATTGTCAATATCACATGTTTAAACGTAATATTATCGTTTATATTATCATACAGTTTCGACGTATACGATATGTAATGAAATAGAAAGCATCGACTATAATAACATTTACAATTATATAATATAATCAACTTAATATATGTTCATTAAAAAAATTATAAAAAAATTTGCAGATGTCAATAACGCAATATTCAAAGATAATTACAGCGATGAACATTTTACAACAAAAATACTTAAAATTAAATTTGCAATTCAATACTTATGGAACATAATTTTACATTGTCTAAATATATTCGTAAAATAATCTTTAAGCTTTCTAGCTCATTTAATCGTAAGATTGAACATATTTATCGAAATGTACAAACGTTCTTTTTAGATGTCATCATTAATATGTATCTTTATTTTAAATGCTTTTATCATTATCACGTATTTGTAATAATTATATTATTGTCCACACGAATCATAAGTCGTGATTTGTATAAATCGCGAAAAAAGAATTCACAAGGCGAAAATTACTAGTCTGAGAAAAGACAATATACATCTGTTTTTTCATTAGCAATTAATTAGTACGCATGTTAATTATTCGAATCTTCTCACCGTTTTTGGACAATTCATCGTTTATTTGATAAACAATATACTTTGTTAATTAAATCATATATCGAATATAAAAGATAAAAGAATATTTAAAAAAAATATATAAATTATAATTATAAACAATGTTACATAATATGTAACAAATTAACACACAACGTATCTTGCTAACTTATCTTGCTAAATTTTTTATAATTCTAAAAATCTATAATAAAAATAAAATAGAAAACAATGAAAATTTATTATTATTATATTTCATGGATATATTTCATGGATTATTTTAAGTTTTGACAACAACTATATATTTGTCAAAACAAAAATATATACTACATGTTGTCACCCATCAATTGTAAGCCATGCCACATAAACGGGAATTCTATGTAATATTTCACTAATCGGATAAATAACGATAGCAACTATTTAATGCGTTTATTTAGAATTGTACAATTCGACGATATATTATCTATTTAATCTATGTCACAATGTACAAACTCGTCCGTTTCATGGATTAATTATCACCGGTTATGTTTATCTACGCAAATATCAATCGAATTATTTGTGCATGTATATTTGCCCGTACACTTGTACTTTTTAATAATTAAAAATTTATTATTAATTTATTATTAAAAAAATTTACACTTGTACTTTTTAATAATTAAAAATTTATTATTAATTTATTATTAAAAAAATTTATAATTAATAAGACTCAAATACATAATGAATCTAATAATAATAATAATAAAATAATAATGTTGAGTTTTGAACGTATGCTTACAATGAATGAAAGAACTAACTTTAAATCGAATATAGACACGTGGCTTAACATTAATACATAAGTAAATTTATTTTATCCGATTATCAGCTCTTTCTTTCTCGCAAATTCATCGCGACATTCGAACGTCAAGCCAAAGAAGATAGGAAAGAAGATAGATTTGCATTGCAGAGCGAAATTAGCTACGTAAAAAGAGAAACTACGAGAAACATTTGCAATGTTAACGAGGATGATCGTCACATTTCCGACGGACCTAGAAGCCTACTCCTCGCCTTTGCACATTAATTTGGTTACATTTAAGATCGAGCTGTATGTACCTTCACTTCCATTCTGTTATTTTGTACTATTCCTTAGTTTGTAATTCTTGCTCGATATTATAATAAGGTATTCAATTCATTAATAAGTTCTCAATTTTGTGAGCATATTTATATCATGAATTATGATAATGTTCTAGCGTAATAAGCATGTAGTAATTTTCGTATTAAATATATATATATATATATATATATATGATGTGTGTGTGTGTGTGTGTGTGTGTGTGTGTGTGTGTGTGTGTGTGTGTAGATATATATTGTAAAACTAACATATATAAGTTAAAATTCAATTATTTTAGAAACTACAAACTGTACTAAACTGTTTGAAACTTGTTCAGAGTAGGAAACCTAGGTGCAAGGATAGTGACGTTAAGTAAAGTTTATAGAGTAGTTATTTGCCTTTAAAATTATAAAATAATGAATTATAACCGACTCTGTTGTTTAAATAAAGTTTGTTTCATAAACGATATATTAACTTCGTTTCTGCTAACACCGAAGACAAGAGTTAATTAATTGCAGAAAAGTGAAAAACTGTAAACAACTGTAACTGTAACTGTAACTGTAACTGTAAACAATAAATTGTAAATAATACAATTTACACAGTACAATTTACATTTATGATATGTTTCATTAAAAGATAAATTGTGCTCGTAATAATTAGTAATATACATGTCATAAAAGAATATTAATTAAATTTTCATGTAATTACGTAAGAACAGCGAATATTGCATAATTAAATATTCCAATGTACCAAATAAAAGTAGAATGTATTTATTTAAATGCATAAATGGAAAATAAATAAACTACATTGTAATAAGCATAATTCATTAATTTTTAAAAAGAATAATACACTAAAATATAATCATAAGAGAAATAATTTTATATTTAGATTTAAGTGTAATGGTGTCAAGAACGAGCCATGGAAATTGTCAGAGTAATGCATTTGAGCAACCGTCTTACGGGATGTAATGCATTTGAGGCAGTTAAGATAATCACGAACAATATCAAGATGGGTCTCTTGCATTCTGACGAGCTCGAAAATTATAAATGGAGATGTTTCGACTCAGAAAGTGCTAATGCACATGAATATTGTTATATCCAATTCGACAATTGTCATAAAACATTGCTGATTATAAATAATTAAATTAACTTTGTTATGTTTTCTATTATGTATAAAATAAATATCTTTTAAACAAAAACTAAACATAATGATATTTACATATAATTATATTAGCATTCTTTAAGTTTTTCTAATTCAAAATATATACATATAATTTTTTATAAAACTGATATTATTCTCCTCGTTATTACTAAAGAAATTATATATATATATAAAATGAAATATTTCCTTAAATATCTAGATTTGTCGTAATACAATTCCTTTCTTCCATTTTTCCTTCTTTCGTATATACTTTGCGCCATACTTTCTGTTATGCTGAATATTTCTAGTTTCATTTTAATTTGTTCCATATTTTTTCACTACAGACTTACTTTTAAACATTTTTTATCATATACATTATTTTTATTTCATATAATAAATTTATGTTGCGATATATCTAGTATGACTCTCTCATATGACAAATATGAGAGAGAGAGAGAGAGAGAGAGAGAGAGAGAGAGAGAGAAGTAATCAAAAACAAAAACATCACTTTTATTTTTGCTGGCTCGCTTTTTGTCAACATTTTCGCATGCGTACGAGTGGAGGAAAATTTTTCAAACAAGAACTTTTTTTTTGTATATGATATTCCTTCTTCCTCAGCGAGTCGTAGACGCGACATTACTACCAGTCGGTGGTACGCGCGTGCAAGCGTATCGCGTAAACAGGGGAGCGAGTACAAACAGCACCTACGTGATCGCAATGCACGGAAGTTTATTTCAACGTTTTTATAACTCTCTTGTATTCGTTATAACAAAGATATCAGTGTAAGATACATAATTTCTATCATCTATTCCGGTCAGGCTCTAGTAATGATAAGCGATAAACATCTTTAATTGTTAATGTAGTATATAATAGAGCATAAATTAGCGTATGTCACTAAACTAAGGTACTATCGTACAGAGTATATTTGTGGGATCATAAATATCAATTCAGAAATAAAATGGAATAGGTTATACATCAAGATAGAAAATAATGTATAATATATTAAAATAATAATTACAAATGTCCTATTAGCTAAAACATATCAAGATTTAAAATCTGACTTCATCGTATTTCCACTTCTGTATAAATTCTTCTTATAATTTTTTTCTATTTTATATATTCGTATTATAATAAATTGCGATATCAGTAAGAAAAAAAAAAGATAAAAAAAGAAAAAGAAAGATGAAAATGTTTATAAGCGAAAAATAAAGAATGTGAATAAAATCATACATTAAAAATAAAAAGCATTATTAATTTTAAATACTTATGTGATATTATTTATTTGACTTGATTATTAACAGCAAAGAATACCAATTATAGAATCGGCAAATTAATCCATATAGTGATTTATAATAAATTATTGTATATATATATATATAAAATGTCTGTAACATTGTAGTCATTAACTTTCTTCAACACCATTAGTTTCAGTCGTCAATTAAACCAGCGATACAAAAGATTCCATTCCAATGTGCAACCGACCCAATCGTCGCGATAAGTAATCGGGCGATATAACGTAATTACGGCAATTTACAATGACAGTAATCGTCGAATTGCGGGATCAATATGTTTCAAACCCCAAACCGCTCACAATACTCTCCGCTATCGCCGTTTCTACGCCATTGATCAATCCGATTTAATAGAGATCTCTCAACGTACAGCATTAAACCGGCCAAATTACCGTGATAAATTACCATGGTCGAGGATCATGGCATAATTATCGCTTCCGTGATATTCGCTTTCGAGAAATTCTCGAAAGCAAAGCGTACGTAGAGACGCTATCATCTCTACCTATGAGCATTTCGATGTCGCTGACCAAATCAATCACTTGGAGGATATGGAGAAAGAAAGAGAGGACCTCCCCATTTGTCGGTTTCTTATACAAAATTCGTATCTGTTATTCGTATCATTAAGACGAAATAACAAACAATTTTTGTTTCAAATGTAATTAAGCAAAAATAATTAAGTCATCTTAAATAGGGATATGTCATAATAATACATATACCTTTAATAATAATCTTTTACTTGAAAAAGTACAGAGTACGTGATGACGTTTTCACAATAATAAAATATTACGTTCACCAAAAATATTTTAATTTCTTAATTTATTATTATAAACTTATTACAAACGTAGTACAAAGGTCAAGATTTTAAGATCAATTCAACTATACGTTTTCGTATTAAATAATTACCTATCCACGATGATGGATCCTTTGCAGAGTTTAGGGAATTTATCTTCCACGCAATTAAATTTATTTCTTTTATAAAGGCTAAATATCATCATCATCTCAGCCGATGCGGCGGATAAAAATAAAGATAATAAAAATAAGGACGGAAAAACATTGGCCTTTTTTATACCTTTTTATATTTTTAGTAACGTCGCGTGCGCGGCGTAAACGGGTCTCATTGGGTTGTCTGAACTCTGGTTACACACAACAGCGTTCACGTACCATTGAACCGCGTAATGCGCGTGCACATCAGCTCTGTTGCACCCTGCCCGGGAGCGGCTACACCCGCTACACAGTTTTTCGCATGCGTAAATAAAACAACGCAGGGGTGAGAATCGTTCCGACAGCTGCCGCTCACGGCATAAGAAGCGAAAGGGACAGCGGACAGTGACATCGCAAATGAGAATTAAATATGACCCATATTCCGAAATTATGAACGCATAATTACGCGTCACTAATCCCTCCATAAAGTAAAATGGAACTTCACCTCACTTTCCTCTTCTTATTAATTTTCACTTTTTTTTCTAGTAACCCTTGCCGCGTGCGAGTCTCCTCGTGATAAAACAATTTGTTTAATCGTGTAGATTAATTTAAAAAATATTATATCATCTTCCGTAGAAAACGCTAATAATATCTTTTTGTAACAGTAATTTCTTTTCAAATAAATAAATTATAGATGATTATAGACAACATAATTTTCATGTAAATTTGTAACGTTATTATAGTGCTATATCTTTTTTCCGACTTGATATATTCAAAAATGTTGCCATTGAAATCTCTTAACTTACCTTGGCAATCTGAACGAAGTCTGAAATTGGTTCAAGGTTTAGAAAGCGCAGTACGAAGCGAGATAGACCTTATTTTCTTCCATGAGCCAGTTACGTTAATGCTCTCACATACGATCGTTATCGTTCGCGTTTACTTCCGAGACACTTCGTATCGACACGCCTTAACACATTTCATGCAAATATAAGACTTGATATCAACCTTAATCGCGTAGTTAATTGAGCTTTCTAATATCATAAAATTAAGCATATAAAAATTGAATTAATTTTCTTTCAGAAGTAATAGTTAAATAAAAATATATAAATATATAAATAATTAATCATTTATTAATGACGACATTGATGAAAACGTGGAAAATATTATAAATAAAATATAAAATTTCAACACAATGTAGAAATGTGTGATGTTTTTCAGTTTTAACAATTAATGACTTAACTCTTCGTATTGATTCTTCCTATATTCTAGATATCGCAGATTATTATTGAAAATTTAACTATAATAATAATTTTTCTTTTTATCGGAAGAAATGATACGGCACTAATTCAATACAAATTTGTTGCTCGATAAATCAGAATTTGACACAAGAGTTTGCGAGAGAAAAAGTGGACATCGAATGAAAGCTGAAACAATATAATAACGACGAGTACGACGTCACGACAAAAAGAAAGAGTACAAGAGAAATTATGTACACACGTGCCTGAGCAGCGATAAGCCAAAATCGGCCCGTTGATTCCGAACAGGAAACGGGCCCGACTTCACGCTAGCTGCTCAGATAGTATCGATGAAAATTGCTCTCGTAAAATTGATCTCGTAACAACGAAACGTTCCAATTTCATGAGAGAAAGACCATTGTAAACCGGATGCATTTTCAATGATTCACTAATGGAACGATAGTACATTTTCTTCAATCTATTTTAAAACGACGCAGTCTTCTATCCGCGTAGCCTTTGATAAGAGCCATTCTAGCGATACTTTACTAATATCGCCTCGATATCACAGATACGTGTGATTTAAAAAAATTAATGTAAAAGGCACTATCCAATCTTTGGATGGATCCAATCGCATCGAAACTTGGAAGGGTTGTTAAACTCAATACGTATGTAACGTAAATTGTATCACAAAAGACTCACGGGTCAGACTCACAGGCATTTTGGCGAGAGATCAATCGGCCGTGTCGTCACGCTCGAAAACACGCAATTAAATTACGATCGTGTGCCACTCCAAAGAACAAAGCAACGCAACGACCAAACTGCTGTTGTTAATTTCGAAATCAATTCCGATATCAAGCGAGAGAATTCGCAATATCCTACACCGATACTCGATCGAGACCAACATGTCGATCAAGAACCCGACAGCATAATCACCGATCGCTCTCGGTAGACGGAGTACAATACGTGTAGTTTCCTGTGACACTCCTGCATCACGGCTATTCTGACCACCAACTTTAATTAGGTTTTGCCAAGCCCTCTTCGAACACATATTATAGAAAAAAAATTAACTACACGCGGTAAAAAACATTTTGTATTTGTGTTAAAATCGGTCCTTGTTAAAATTTTTCTGTTAAATAACCTACATATTTATATGTAAATTTAACACACGTCTACTATGTTAACTGACCTTGATAAATATAAAATGTAAAATTATTAAAATGATTTGAGAAATGTGTGTTAAAATAACACACAATTCGTACGTATTTATTCAATATGTTAAAATTTACATACAAAAAAATGTTGGTTTTACTCTATAACAGAAGTGGGGGATGACTTGTTCTTCATTCTTTGTGTGGTTTCGGCACAGTCTTGAATTTTGACGCGTCTCGACATGTTATTTTATCATAAAAATTATGTTAATTGTAACACACAATTAACTTTAAATTAAGATCAAGAGTACATTTCTTTTTTGTTGAAATATTAACATAGTCGGTGTTACTATTTAACACATCCATATTATGTTAAATTCAACACATTTTTTTCCAGTGTATTTAAATCAGAGATATCTCTCCCATTTTTAAATATATATCAAACAAAAATTTAATATTTACAAACATACTTTAATAATTATGAATACAGTAAAATAAATTCCAAGTTATTAACTCCATATTATCCATATAATCCATTATTCTATATGTGATTTTATCACGTATAAATTTAAAATAATTTTCATACTTTTCATTTTACTACATAGTTTAATAAAATTTGCGTAGCAATAAATTAAATGTTAACATTACCTGTAACATAATCAATTAAAAAACGATATATAAACACATATTGTTACATCGTATTTTCAATTAAATATCTCATTCCGGCTGATACATCGATATGTGAAGACTCAGAAAATAAAATATACGTAAAATATATTAACAATAACAAAGTTTATGAAATAGAAAAAAAATTTCTCGTTAAATAGGCGATATTATTGTTATAAGCACTATAAGAAAGAGATTTGTATAATGATTCGGTTCGCACTTATCCAATGTGATTCGATTTACTCACACGCTTATGCTACAATATCAAATTACGACATGAGGAGACATCCAAGGAATTTCATGAGTATATAGCATTGTTTAAATCAATGCTACAACTACCGTATAAAAAAAAGATCTCCAAATTATTTTCTATTTTCTGTTTCGTCCATTTCTGTTTCGTCTATTTACAACACCACACCCACACCCACACCCACACCCACACCCACACTCACACACACACACACACACACACACACACACACACACACACACACACACACACACACACACAAGTAAAATATAAATCAAGTAATCGTCATATCAAAATCGATAAATCAGAAAATGTCATTTGTTGTCACATATGAAATAATAGAAGCATATACACATATAATATATATATATATATATATATATATATATATATATACTAGTTCAAAAGAAGATCTATAACTAATAATAAGAATAATTACACGGAAAAATCAAATCATATATTGAATGCGAACTATTCGTATATATTATATATATATATATATATATATATATATATATATATATATGTATATATATATATATATATATATATATATATATACACACGCATGTGTAGAAAAATCATTGTACATTTCGTAAAAAAAAGAGAGAGAATATAATCTCGCATTTAAGAAACTAGATTGTATTTAGATATTAGCGACCAATTTGAATTCAAATTATGCATCAAGCACGATCACATACGTCGATTACACTGTTGTTAAAAGATAAGAAAAACAAAATAAATAAATATTTTTAATTTTATGCGTGTATGCGTGCAAAATATATTTAACATATACTTAAAAAAATAGCTATTATCTTTTAGTTAGCTAATTATGTAGCTAAACGTGGGAAAGTTACATGACAAGAACGATGTAATACGAGTCTATACATCGAGTATTACATCGTTCTCTACAGAATGCCTGTCCCCCCCCCCCCCCACACACACACACACACACACACACACACACACACACATATTGTAGGATTGCACTTAACGAGTACCTCAACAACTGGCTTAATCGATATCATTAACAAGCTTAAATTTTCTTGTCAAATGCGAAACTATGCTAATAATTGGTAGCGAGGTGTCGTAATTACACACGAGATATATTCGTCCCAAGAAAAGAAGCTATTTAATTCATTCAGGACATTTCTTTGTATCGCACAAAACGCTGAAATGAGTCGGATTTTAATCTCGGTAAAGTGTTCGCGTTCAAGTCGACTGCGATTACTCCTGTTAGTTGTTAGGAAATGAATAATTAATTAGTCCCGCGTTAACTTAATTTATTTGCAACGTCGTTCTTTCTCGTGTTTCAATTTTCCCTGGAAAACTCGCGCCTTTGCTTGCGACGAACCTGGAATGGCGGAGGTATCGATCCCACAGGAATCGCGTATGCGCGCATCAAGTCTTGTCGAGAAGGATAAACAAACGAGGAAATATAACTAAATGTACATTAGTTTAATTCAAGAAACTATATATACAAATTTTTCATAATACAATCAATTAAATTTTGAGATTAAAATTTGAAAATTTGTAATGTTTAAAAGATTAATATATAATACATCACATATTAATAATTGTAATGAATATTATTTTTAATATTTACATATGAAATGTGTCATATCTCAAGTAACGATAGAAAACCATATATTTTTAATCAAAGTAATTTTTTTAATTAAAGATATTCTTTAGACTAATAACAAGGGTACTTAAAAGTGATCATTAAAATCAATCAATGCCGAGAATAGAGGTAGAGGAAGCGAGAGAGAAATTATTCTACTTTATTACCACAGAGAGCATTCAAAGGATTACCAATAAAAACTCAGAGTAAATGGCAGCTTGATTAAAGTGTATTCATTCTTTGTGAAGTGGTTCGTGTGCTCTTCCGAATGAACCAAGAAATAACTCTCTCTAGAAATTCAAGCCAAATCTTCAAATACGTTTTCTTCTATGATGTTTTTCTTTGATCGGAAAAGAAGCTAATTGTAGCAATTTTATATAAATAAGACATACTTTTCTAAAGCAAAAATCTAAACAAAATTTTCGAATAATTGTGAATACATTCAAAAGGCAACGTTTCATTTCAAAGTATAAATAAATTAATAAATTAATATAAATAAATAAATTTGATTGCATTGCAAAAAAGCATTTCTTAACAAAAACTAAAAAAAAAAAAATAATAGGAAACTGATAGTCAAATTAAGAAAAGCAAATTTCATTTCATATGAACAAAAGAATGATTCTTTCAATGCAACGAATATAATTAATATAAAATTTATCATATATATATATATATATATATATATATATATATATATATAAAGAAACAAAATTTCGTAGAATATTAAAAATAATAAAATAAGCATAAAAATAAACAGAAAGTAATAGAAGCTTAATATATATTTGATAATCTTAGAATGCAAATATTACAAAAGAAACAATCTTAAATTTAATTAAAATGTGTAATAAAAATATTACTAGATATTAGTATTACAAAAAAAAAATAATAAAATCATGATAAAGATAATAAGAATTTGTTTCAAAATATGATTAAAATAATTTTTTGATACATTCGTAATATTATCAAAATAAAAGATTTAATAGATTTCTTTAGAACGTCATAAAAATTTCATCTTATCTTCCGAAGATTCGTGAAACGCGAAAGTACGACGACGGATATATGTAATACTTTAATTAAGCTAACAAACAAAAAGAAAAAAAAAAAAAAAAAAACGATTTCGCAAACAACACACGGATTTACGCGGAAGACTCTGGGATATTTCTGTGAATGGGGAGGCTTGGCAGAAAATCGATCTGCGGCGGACAGCGAACTGCGAGAGGGGTTTTTTTATAAGACAACTGCGAACAATGCAATGTTGGATTAAGCTCAAAGAATAGCTCTTCAACGAGAAGGATGTATCCGTGCGCTTATGTCTTATACGCTATTCGACGTAAAGTTCTTTAGAGCGTGCACACAATAGACGAAGATCTCTACGAGTTTTAGGAGATGAGTTTCGCGAAAAGGAAAGTTAGATAGACAATCGCAGCTGCCGCTATACTTATAGCCACGCTACGCATTTCCAAGTTCCGCGAAGTATGTAAATCATCATATACCATCGTATACCAACGCTACGAATACAATACGTAATTCATGAGACTACGCGCGTGCGTAAAAATTCTCTCAGAACTAATCAGGCAAGTTTAAGCAAAGTCGGAAAAGTATGCGATCAAAACCATCGCCAAAACCGTGGCACTCCAGCCAGAAATCATATGCATGCTATCATATAAATTTATACAACGTCTAAAATTGCTTCAACTATTATTATTATTATTATTATTATTATTATTAATTTGTACTTTTTTTTGAAAGCCGTAAAGTAGTCGATATTAAAACCAACACGCGCTGTGAGAGCTCGTTGAAGAACTGCATTGTGAAACAGCATTGTCGTTGTACACACATGTACAAATAGAACTCTGCCGAAATATTATAAAAATAGTTCGAAATCGTTCGAAAATACGTCGAATGCATCTGTCGAGCGTCGAGATCGACGCACGAGCGGTCGGAGCGGTCGAAAACGATTTAGCGACCGACCACAGCGACCATCACGAACTTCCGTGAACATGGCCGACCGCGATTGCATCCCTGCATTTACGCAGGTCGCTGCACGGAGTCGATATGAGTCGACGGACGGAAAAAAATAACGAAAGTCGGATCGATATCTGCGGTTTCGCATATTGTTCGCGCATCCTCAACACGTGGTTGTGTACAAAATCTTAAAGTTCTCACATCACATTTTTATTTTAACGAGTAATAAATTTAAAATCGTAGAATCGTAGTTGCTTCGATATCAAAGAAAGAATTAATAAGTTTTCAAATAAAATATTTTTAATTATCTCTGCTAGTAGTATAATTAGGTTTTGAAATTGTTCAAAATAAAAACAATCGCGCGATGTGATTGAAAAATTCGCTAATTGTAACTATTTTTCTGACGTCGTGGCTCAATCGATCCGCTATAAATATAAATATATTTAAGAATAGAAAAAAAGAAACAATTTACAAACTGATATTAATACGATCAATAAAAAAAAAAAAAAAAAAGTTTAAAAAAGACCTTAAGAAAATTTAATTCTTTACAGCAAAAATATATCGAAATCCAGCAGACGGAAATATCATATCTACCGCTCATGGAAAGTGCTAATTGGTTCGTTAATAATGATATGAGAGGTACCGTAAGCCAGTCAAGAGACAGAAACCAACGCGGTACAACAGACAGCATATGAACAGGAGAGAGCCATCCGAGGGTGGAAAGCCAGGACGACGTATTTAAGCGTGATTAAGCCGCGCAATATCGGCCTTTCGATCACAAAGAGAATTTCACTGATTATAGTCGCCTCTAGCTCGACGTCATCGTAGAATCATAACATTAATTAACGTCCAACGCGAAAAGACTAATGCGATGTGTCAATCAAAAACTTCGATTCGTCTGCTTGCATCGCTCGTTAGCTTTTGGTTTCCCTTATTTTTAT
Organism: Pogonomyrmex barbatus; assembly: GCF_055798465.1. NCBI lineage: Eukaryota > Metazoa > Arthropoda > Insecta > Hymenoptera > Formicidae > Pogonomyrmex > Pogonomyrmex barbatus. Next base: position 374,269 of record NW_028297182.1, on the reverse strand, counting down.
GTATTTTTATGTATTTGTCCAAAATTTCAATTAAGCCAAAAGGTCAAATATTTTAATCTGAAAAGGTCATGCAGTGCTTCATTTATATATATATAAAATCGCACGCAAATATTTATTTTTTTATTTTGTCATATATGAATTTTCCGATAATTATTTCAACAATTTTATACAATAAGTTAACTTTGATGATTAAATCCTACATTTTTATTTGAGCAACAACAAAAATTTATTAACGATAAAAATAAAAAATAATACTAAAATATCAAAAGATATCACTTTCTAGAAGATAATATATAACAAAACATAATAAATGTATCTTACTCTCTAGTTGTCGGTTTAATCAAGTGTATAGCACATGATCTCAAGAAAGTAACTTCCCACGATATTATGATCCTCGAAATTTACTCGTGCCGCGGTTTCAAAGGAACAACGAGACAAAGGGAAATCGCGAGAAGCAAACTATTGGGAGAACGCACCGTAGAAATTCTCAACGAAACACTGATCAAAGCACGTGAGATGTCACATAGTTTGACAGGTGAATTCATAGAATGTCTTAAAATTCCCGACGTGAAATCACATACATTGGCCTAGAAATCTAACAATATTAATCATTTAGAATTCGTCGCTGCAAAATTAAAATTAAACTTCACATTTTAAAGGTAGGTCAAGTAATTCTCTAATAATATTATGATGTATAGAGTATAGATGAGGCATCACGTCAAATTTCAAATAAATCTCTTACGTAAGAAAGTTTAAATAAAGACAAATTTATAAACAAATTTTTAATGTTAACATAAATCGATCATATTCAACAAATTGTCATATAATTTTAAAATAACTTCAAAAATCGTATTACAATTAATTTCCAGAATAATAATTTTTAATTAATATTTTATATTAATAAATATTTCATAAATAAATAAATATTTATGGCATTAAATATTTATATTTTAATAATACCGTTTTAATAATATCGCATTTCATACACACGCATATTCATAAAAAAAGTTAATATAATATTCAAAATAATGACAAGTAATTATTTTGCATAAAATTACGGAGAATAAAATTGCTAAAATGTAACAAGACAATGTGCATAAAAATTTCTCCGGTACAATCTGATGTGATTGAATGAAGTGGATTTTTATAATGTCCATTTTCATGAGCTTCCGCTGTCAATGTTGATTCGCTTATGCGCATCTTTTATATGATTACATCTCGTAAATTACGATCTAACGAGAGTAGAAAGGAAAAAAGTCACGCAGCTGTAAGGGGAAAAAGAGGCAGTCAAATTTGTTAATGACAAATATAACCACGTCGATGAAACGACTATTTACCGACAGTAATCGGCAGTAATCAGAGCAGTTATGATAATACTATTCAAGTAATTGTATTATCAAACAATATCTAATGTCACAAATATATATTTTTAAATCGATCCTAATTAAAAAATATTTAATGTTATCACGGATAATGTCAGTAAAAAAAAAATTTAATAGAAAAATAATTTGAATAAATATTTCTTATTATAATAACGTTTTTCAACAATTTAAAAAAGTTTTTAGTACCAATTAGTACCGTCAATTGGGTCTTTATAGAAAAACTACTTTATAGAAGTAACTACTTATTTCAGTAAATTCACATAATGACCCATTATACTAAATGAATAGCTCACTAAAACGAGAAGAATAGAACGGTTAACATTAAACATTGAAGTAACCATCGTTACTCTTTGTTCTATCAGTGAAACCACATACCAAACTTTCTTAGGGTTTCAAAGACTAGTATCGTCTCGCGATATATATTCCCCGTAACGTGACCCTCGCCAATCTTTCCAATGCCATAGCTTAACTCGTAAGACCTACACACAGTTATGACTCATCAGGCGAGTCATCCATTTATATAGAAGCCATGCGCGATATTCACCATCATATCAATATATTAGATTTCAAAGAGTATAATAACTTATTTATCTCAAGCAGATATGCATTCTACACAATATAAAATTATGATTATGATAATCTGAAAGTTATCGATTTTTTATCTTATTTTTTTATTCATTAAATTGAGAACGTGACGTGAAGATTAAGAAGTGAATTTTATCAAATGCTTTAAAGAACAACTTAATTCAATTAATCTACATTAATTTAAAAAAGAATACGATAAAGAGAGAAAATAAAGAAATAATATCAATATCTTTTTTGTGTTTAGCCATTACAATTTAAGCATTAGCGAATTCATCCTTCTACTTCATTATGGATTTCATTGTTTTCCTACTGGATGACTCATATTCTCTCGAGGAGGGGTGAAAAAGCATCCCCGGAAATGCGTTTGCGTGGTTGAGACTGTGGGGTAAGGTAGGGTGCTATCCATTTAAAGGAAGATAGCGGAGAGAAGGATGATACGATCCTCGTAGAGGCGAAGAGAATTATCCATCGACCTCGAAAGCTTCATAAAAGCTCCGCTTTCTACCATAAAATTTTACGCAAAATCGCATTTCACTGGACGAAGAGAGCAGCAACATTGATCGCGCCACTAGCTCGTATCTTAAAAATATTAATAATAGTAATGCTCATTATTTCATGTATTTTTGACTAATCTAGTTTTATAACTTGGTAAAATAATGCTATAGAATGTTGCAAACTATTCATATGTTCAACTTTAGATTTTCATGAGTTGATCTGCGAAGAAATAATTTCGAGAAAAATAAAATTCAAAGAGCAACAATTTTAATTGCAGAAGAAAAATGTAGGATCTTTTTCAATACGGTCTCTAAATTTCACGAACTAGAAAAAGATGTGCAACAGGTCAAGAGTTACCAGGCTTGGCACAGATCACCAAATGTCTAGACACATTTTTCAATCCTCGGAATGTAACAAGAAAAAATTACCCACTTCGAAAAAGCCATCGAGTATCAGAAGAGTTTTCAGCAGTTCTTCTAAATATTTCATGCTGTCAACAGAAAATTTCCCAGCAAACTAGAAAACAAATATTCGTGTCAAATTTCCATTTAATTTTCTTAGCAGCGTCGTGCAGATGTAAACTTTATACCATCATCTAGGAAGCAGTAACACCGTTTCCAAGGCACTTGCGACGCATGCGCGCCTCCCCATCAAAGAGAAACGCAATCTCTCAGATATTAAAACAGAATAAATTGCATTTCGTAATAGATTACGGAAGAATTTCCAACTGAGAAAAGTATATGTTGACGTGTCAGCGTAAATAAAACAAAATTTGTAACAATGGGAAGAGTCTGTGAAGAAAACAATCGTGGTCATGCAGCAAGTGGATTCGTTGGGAGATGAAAAATTGAATTTCTCCACTTTCGTCGCAACCATGTCGCCCGATGTATCTACTTACAGTTCTTACATGTCATGTAAGACCGAGCATAAATGCCGAAATAATATAGAATGTTAAAGGAGAAAATAATGCTATAGAATGTTGCAGACTATTCATATGTTTCAACTTTAGATTTCCATGAGTTAATCTGCGAAGAAATAATTTCGAGAAAAATAAAATTCAAAGAGCAACAATTTTAATTACAGAAGAAACATGTAGGATTTAGGAAAACATCTTATGAAAATGCAAGAAGTCATAACTAATAAGCAAATTCACTTAATAAAGTCATACTAATATGGGAAATTCAATTTAACGCATACCGTTTTCCATCCTCAATTTCTACAATTTTCTTCACAATTATTAAATTCGCCTAATTATCAATATACAACTATCTTTTCAGATCTTAATGCAGATAATTTTGTAAATTACAAAGACTGAAAAAAATAAGAAGTGACGAGAGATACGTATGGATATATAATTTAATTTGCGCCAAATTTGTTATGTATTATATAATCGTAAAAATTATATGCTACAATGTCTATAAACATATTATCGCATAATGAATACGTAATATTCTTAGATGTATAAAAAGACACTCATACAATGTTCTACTCTGTGTCAGAAACTCAAATTTTTTGTCGACGTCGGATCTGACATAATCCATAAGTTATAGTTTGCCGCTCTATGTTCTTCTTCGAACTTCTACTTTTTCTACATCCGATTTTACTCGTGTTTTCTTTGGTTCATATATATAGATAAAATCATTTATCATATTTTGGAGAAAAAATTCATTTCTTTATCCAAAGATTTTTTATAATTCTAATAATTATTTATAAATTAAGTATAATGCCTTATAAATATTAATAAAATTATACATATACATATCTTTTTTCATTAATACAATTGTTTCTTCATTCTGCAAACATAATAATTTTTTAAAGAAATACGATATACGTATCACATAATATATATCGTGTGTATTGCACAGAATTGTATCTTTGTATCGGATAGAGAAACTTTGCTGTAAATTAAATAATGTTTATTCGATTTGTCTGGTTGCATAATTATTTCAAATGTGTGATTATGGCATGCAAAATAAATCGACATATAACACAACAGAACTAAGTTAAACAAAGTAATCGACAATCGAATTAAATAGTGCGCGCACGTACAATAGTAGCACAAAGTGATTAAACAGCTTCTCGTTAATGAATCGAGACGAGCGCTTGCGAGCATCAATTCGTGAGATATTTACCGATTAAATTGCTACGCCAACAAATGGACAACGTATTTCGTTAGACGAATATTCAGGAACATTATTAATGTCGATACATCGTAAAATGAGTCATCCATTTTGCGTACTGATAATTGCAACTTCCCTCGTTTTTTGTACTAAAAAATGAAGTTATCGATCGAGCAATAGAGCTTATTTCAACATTATTATCACATCACATACAAGTTTTATAATCTAAATTCTCGACTTTGCGATTATGTATTAAAAGTATAATTAGCCATGATTATTAAGTCATTAATAAATATTAAAAACATCAATACTCGATCTAAAGAATATGTACGTATATGCCGCGTTTATTAAAATGTCCAAATTTTAATTTACTCTAAATATTGTTGATCGATTCATTAAAATGTCAACGTATTTTCAGAATTCTTATACATATAAACATGAATTTGATTGATAACTATATGCATTTGTATAGCGTTGATCAATTATTTATGTGAACATTTTGATTATTGAATTATTTATCTGAAAATTATGCCACCATTATGCAACCGCAGTTTGTGGTGCGCAATCGGTTATCCTTGTTAAAATATCATAATAATTTTAATGATAGTAATAGTAATTTTATTAATATAACCCTTATATAAAACATTATATAAGTTTGCTATTATAAATAAGTGACTTTTATAAAACATTTTGCCTAAAAATAATAAATTTTATAATTATATTTATAGTAGTATCAGTAAATTAGAACCTAGAATAATATCAATATTTAATATTTTTTTTATAAACAAAAATTGTACATAAAATGTAAAATTATACAAATTTCTTATTATTAGAATTAATATGGACTTTCTTAACGAAATTAATGGAATTTCGATTATAAAAATCGGTAGATAAATATTATACAATAAATATTATACAAAGATTATAATAATTAGAAATATCATTTGTTTTTGAAAATATTTTACTTTTTCCTAATTATAATAGCATCTTTCTACCATAATAAATTTTCTAAACAAATTCGAATCAAGAAAGTTGGTAGTCATGGTAATTGTACTCGCAATCATCGATCCCGATAGTTCTGGTAATTGCACGATATTTTCCTTACCGTTACCTACTCTTTATAATCCTTCCTGTTAGAAAGAAAGCGCTCGTTAGAACTCACATTATCAAATCCATAGCATGAATTTTTTTTTCTTGAGAAAAAAAACTTTACAGAATCGGAACGAAATTTATGTAAACAAAATAAATGATACAAAATCAATAAAATTTGTAAAAACTGTAGAATTATATAAACAACATTAATTGTTACACGTTAATTATTTTTATTTTCATTTATAAATTCGTAATATATATATATATATATATATGTATATATACACATATTGGTGAGAAAATAAAATTTGCTTGACTCGATAACATGACAAAAAGATTCGCAACGGAAAATGCGATGGTACGGAATGAAATTGGAAACGAACTATCAAAGATGATCGATGCCGCGATTTTCTTTCGATCGAGGCGAATTATGATGACTATCCACCCAGCGTTTTCCGAGACGGCTGCACCTGGATATAAAGCATCGCACTCTCCGAAATTACGCGACCCACCACAGAGAGTATCGCCCCGGGCGTTTCCGAAGAGATTCATGAATTATGTAGATAGATCGTGATGTGGGAGGAGCATGAGCAAACCGGCAGCACGATCACCGGACCAGCACCGAACGTTCCTGATCGTTCGTTCGGCAGAAATGCTGCTTGTCGGCGATGGATTTGATGGATGAATCTGCTCCATAGACTCCATTCTGAGAGAGGTGACACTTTATCAAGCCGTCATAGTCATCGTACAGTCTCGTCATTCATCTAATCATTCGTATTATTCGTAATTATCTACTATATATTAGCGTAAGCGCATTTTCGGAAATGCTTCCGATTACACTTCCGATTGTATACCTATTCCAGATAATTTTTTTATAAACTGATTCGACATACAAAAGCTAAAATTTTGTGACACTTGGAATTTCTAATGCGTATTGAACATATTTTTTTAATGGCGTTTTAAAAAATATTGATAATAAAATTAATAAAAAAAATATTGATAAAATAAATAATATAAATGAAAGAGTTATTTCATAATTTTTCATTTATTGTACATTTTTCTATATATATTTCTATATATATCATAAGCATCAATAATCAAGTGTCAATAATTATAAGATATTAATTCGATATAATACTTAGAGACTTTTATTAAAGTTTTTTATAACGTATTCATTTACGTGTATAATCATGTAGACGTTTTATAAATTATAATCGGAAACTATGTTCAGAGTACAGATTGCGAGTAGTTCTCTGGTATATAATATATATATATATATATATGAAATTAGACGTATGTTCTGGAATAAGATTATTCGAGGAATAGTTTGATGAAGCTTTGCTAAATAAGATATTCATGAGCTAGCGGATAATTTGCGAGCCAAGATATACACAACTTAATATGGATTTGCTCATTTCATGGGATTTGCAAACTTTTCTTATTTCCTTATTCACAATTTATAAGTTATAAATGTTTCACAAACTAAGAAAGAGAAGTTATATCGCATGTTCATTTCTTAAAAAAAAAAAAAAAAATATTATAATCTAGCTCATTCAAGTTGAACTATAATAGTTGAGCTTATAATTATAAAAAGGATGCAGAAAAGATGCAAAAATAATAGCATTTTACACAGCATCTTACAGGTTGACTTGAAATTTAAAAATTATGATAAAAAATAGGCTACGCCAGAATTTTTTCCAAGATTGTATAGAAGGAACTATCGTTTTTTCAATTACTTCGCGATAACGTTTCCAAGATAAGTGGTCGAATAGATACAAGAGTATGATGTTCTCCCGAGAGAGGGATGATATAACCTCAGAGAAATTCAATATCCTGGTTGTCGTTGGTCGCTATCGGTTCTGAGTCGAGATCGGATGCAACGATGCGCTCGGAATAATAGCATAAATGATTTATCAAACCACTAAAGCACGCATAAAATATACCGCGAAAAGAAATGGAAAAGACTTTTATTAAGAAAATAAGATAAAAATCATTGCTAAAAGATTTATTAGAAATATTCATTCACAACATTCAAATGTATGTATTCTTTATGTTATCTAAATTTTTTTTTATGTTTACAGATGTTTACAGTTTTTAGAATACATATAATTATGGTTGATTCTTGAAAGATCGTTACCATCAATCTTTCAAGAATCAACCATAATTATATTATTATTCTAAAAACAGACTTTTTTAAAACTTTTTTAAAAAAAGCGCTTTACAATTACAAAATAGATAAAGAGAGGAGAAGAGTACGCGAAAACAATAAAATTACATTAATAATACAATTAGCTATAGTACATCTAATGAATAATGAAATACACTTATTTGATTTATGACTAACTGTATCAATATCGATTAATTCTCTATTCATAGATTAGCTCATTTTAGTATTCTATTTGTGAATCATATAAAAAGCAAAAAGTTCATTTATTTTCATATTTTTTTCCAAATAATTTTAGCTAGCAGAATTAGAAATAAAGAAATCCGATATTCAATCATGGTGATTATATTTAAAAAAGAAAGAACTGTATTTAATAAAATTGTTATATTACATTTTTTTTCTCTCAAAAGACAACGTCAACAGTAGTCAACGATGATGTCATAAATTGAAATCGCGAGAGTTATAACGAAATGGCAGGAATCGCCAGACTCACTTCTCCTGTGGTATCGATCTCACTTTTACCCCTACCCGCTTTTACCCCTTTGTACATCTCCCTTCGCAGCCCGGCTTTTCTCGTTCCCGCACCAAACTCCCTCCCGCTCGTCCACGCGAGGTCGGTAAAATTCTCGACGACTCCTGTTAGCGACGAAACGCTTTCGACGATTTTTCACGCTCGGCCTGATGTCATATCCGGAGCTTCGGAACGTTCCAAAAACAGCATGACAAGAGAGCATGAATATTCACCCCCTCTTCCTATTTCCTTCTTTCATGTTTTTGAAATGCGCACGTACTCGGCGGTTTGACAGAAACAAGATTCAAGAGGTAATAAAACAAATATATTTGTTTCCCATAAGAGAGAGAGAGAGAGATTTTGCATACAGCTCACAAACAATTCATATTCTTAATAATTTTTATTAAATTGGATAAATCATTATTAACATTTTACAGAATACAATAGAATTAAATCGAATAATGCAAAACGCATAATGCAAAAAAATATTTTTGTGAAGTAACGCGAACATTTGATCAAGACTTTCTTGACAGTGTGGCTACGCGTATAACCGTATGCCTTTCTAATATTCTTAGTTTTTTCTCGTTCGAGACACGCAAATAATAGGGAAGGAAACAAGGCGTGGGTCTAGATTGCGTTTCCTTGACCACTTTCTTGCGTTGAAATAATCGATTGCGAAGATGAGTCATTTCTCTTGTGAAAATATCAACGCAGCAAAGAATGTAATTTCGGAAATTTGTAGAAAAGTAAAAGAACGCATGAGTCGAAAGTATTACAAAAAACAATTAAAAATGAAATTTCGCACTTAACAAAATTACTAATAAATCAATAATTTTTATTAATTATTAGTAAACCATAATAATCAGTAATAAATCAAAAGTTTTAATGCGCTTTTCATATAAAAATTTTTAATATTTATCAAATAATCTAATATATGTATGTGCAATATTGCATTCATATTAGAATTATTATACATTAATAAATATCTCAAATTTTTTATATTATCTACATAATAATTTTTATGTTATATATAAAATAAGTAATATTTCATATAATTTAATATTGTTAATATTTTATAAAATTAATAATTTCCTTTAATTATAATGTTATGTACTAGACACCAAAAACCCTTCGTAATAGTATCATACAGGCATTGTTGCATTATATTGTGTCAAAAGACACACGCGAGGCAAACCCTAAAATTTACAGCAGACCAACACTCGTTATTACTGGATAATTATGCTTGCGACCGTGACAAAGTCGTGAATGCAAGGCTAGCCCGGCACAAGCTTGCGGAAACGATTTAACATTGGCCGGAAGCTTTCAGTAAACGAATTCGCTCGTTTCCGTCAGTTAAACGAGGTCGTACCTTATTTTCATTCAAATTTTAATATACATTTGCGACGACATATTCCTTTAAAAAAAAAAAAAAAAAATCGATTTATTTTGTAGAAGAAAAGAATTAAAAAACTGAAGATTAACACTCAAACTAAACTTGATGCTTCTACTTTAATGAAACACCCAAATAAATAATAACATATTTAATAAGTATATTATAACGTTATTTTTTATTCGTTAATAAAATTTTATATTGTAAGATAAAATTTTGCAAAATGTTAAAAGTATCACTACATGTATAACGATTCATACACTCAAGGAAATTAGAACATTTTTTTTTTTTTTATTATAATTCCGCAGATATTATTATCTGTCATTTGATGGAATTATCATAAAAAAGTTTTAAAAACGTTTTATAAATCTAACTTTTAGATTTATAACAATTCACTTATAACCATGTAAAATCTTGTAACATAATAGTTCTATAAAAATTCTCGAATAATATTAATCAATAAACAAAGTAATTATTAAACTAATGCCATATCCAATGCCACTGGTATTGCTACTTTATTTATAATAGAAAGACATCTCAGTCGTATATGAAATAAAGCAGAACAATTTAAATCAGAATCATTTTAAAACATCCGATGCTCGAAAGCCGCCAGTCGCCAACAAAATGGCTAGCATGGCACGATATCCTGCACTTGCGCAGCCTCAAACGAGCTGACTTTCACTCAGCGTTTCTTCCACTCTCGGGCTTTCATAGTAACACGAAAAGCTTGTTGCACGACCAGCATAAAGATATTCTGCTTTTGCCCAGTCGTCAGATGGTCGCAGATTGATCCTTTACATAAAGAGAAGCATCCCCGCATCTGCGTGTAACGGCTTTTGTGTGTACATATATATAGTGCACATATATAGTACACACACACACACACACACACACACACACACACACACACACACACACACACACACACACACACACACACACACACACATATATAGTGTGTGAACAAATGCACTACCCCTTTCCTCTAGATATTTCTTCCACTTAGACTACCCTCAGAATATTCTTCCCTCCCCTCCCTTCCTCTTTCTCTTCTTCCTCCCTCCCATCTTCTTTCTCCTTCTCTTACAGTCTACATAATATCACGAATGCAACTGCAAGCCTTGTTCGCGAATGTCACTATACTCTTGTATGATAAGAGTATAAACATGGACTGGGAGATGGCCGTCTCCCAATGGTGAATGCATGACATGATAAAGGAAGCGAGACGGGAATTGCTTTGCGATCGATAATACGCTCTCGCCAGTAGTTCCGCTAATTTCGTCTCGTCATGCTGCTTGTCTGTAGCTGACATGGCTGGATAAGAAAAGATGCTCGCGAATTTGTTTATTATAGAAACACTGTATATCAATGTAAGATTTCTCTTTACTTCAACAACATACTTAAAAAGCTAAATTTAATCTAGAAAAAAATTTTTTAAATTTAATTGTGGCATGTATCGAGATATCATATATGTATATATATGTATGTATATATATATATATATATATATATATACATATATATATATATATTATAGTTCTACTCGATTCTACATGTTTATGCATATTTAAATTATTATTAAATAAATAATTATTAAAAAAAAACTCGATCTTTTTTTATATCATGAAAAATTTACTTTCTTAAAATAAAATTGGTGTTTTATCAGCGTTCGATTTGATAAGTGCTCAGTAATTCCAATTAAATATTTAAAAGCTAAACTTATAAGAAAAGAGATGTTACAAGCTAACTTAATCGCAATATTTAACTTTAATTGTTGCACTATTGTTATGTACAAATCTGTTTTTGTCTTCTCTTTGCATATTGTATCGTATATTTATATTTTACTCTATGTTACAAGAAGTGCAAGAGAGAGAGAGAGAGAGAGAGAGAGAGAGAGAGAGAGAGAGAGAGTGTGTGTGTGTGTGTGTGTGTGTGTCACTTCTATTATATGAAGAAATAAACGAGCGTCGCTACATCGCATCGGCAGGTAAAGGCGGTCTCGCTCGCACGAAGGCGCCTAGAAACCTACATGAACGTAAATCTGGCTCGACCTGGCGCACCCAGGAAATGTTCTATTTGATCCTCGTATCAGATTTCCAACGCTTATGATACAAAGAATCGAAAATACTGACTTATCTTTACGTTATCGCCTATGAACGAGGAGACCGTTGAAGCAATAAAATCATGGAGAATACGTACATATGTGCTCCAACTCATAGAGCATCAGAAAAAGATGTCTTAATATTATCGATTAGAAAGATAAGACAACGATGTAACTCTTTAACAAGTCTGTTCAAACAACGTAGAAAAGAAAAAGATAAAATTTCAAAATTCACACGAACGAAGCTCGAGATAATCACATATCCATTAAAACTTACATGCATTTCTATCCCATGAGGAAAAACAACTTTCTGGCTACAGGAAATAAACATTCTCAACAAAATGATAAAATAAAAGAAAATACGGAGAGGATGTTGTAAGAAGTGGTAAAACTAAAAAACTTTTCGAAAAAAACAAAAAAAAAAGAAAATACTAGACGGTTTGACCTACCGTTCCACTTCTTCGTAGAATTTATACATATAAAGATTAGGGTTTTCTTTCAGTCTAAAACTAAACTGGTTCGATCGTTTGATCGAAAACCAGTTTGCGCGACGTGCCCTCCTGACGATTTGTCTCCTTCGCTCGCACGTGTATGCATGCGCGTGCACAACGGCATCCTAGATTTGAGATCCGATTATGCACCTACGAGGCAAGGAACTGTCGAGACAGAGCAAACAGACGAGCTAGTGGCTAGGTTAAAACCAGTAGATCCTCCGTTCATTTCCTAGATGCATGCGTAAATGCGTTCCTAGTTGGTCAACGATGTAAGCGAAAAGAACGTAACTAAAGAGACAACCGTCTATGTCCGTACTACATTAAAATATTTTCAAAATTTATATATAGAAAAAGTATAATATAATGTATAATATATATATATATAACAGAGATATGTGTGTATGTGTGTGTTTAAAAGTAGCATAAATAATAAACATTTTATCCCCCAAATTTTCTCAATATATTAACTTCATGCTTCTTTAAATATATTGTTGTTACGTAAGATCATTTTTCGCAAGATTTACTGTTTATTATAAAAAAATTAATACAAATGATGGATCTTGTGAAACGAAAATTGTAAAAATTCTTTGATCAATCGAAACTGTGAAGCAATGTTGACAAGACTGGTCACGATCTGGTAAAAAGGCAAAGCGGAGAACAATTCGCAACGGTAAACAACCTGTATAATATCTAAGAACTCTAGTGGGCGTGTATAAACGCGGTCGATACTCTTAGAGAAACGGCATAGAGGAAAGAAACACAACTACCGTTTGTACTTTCCTGCGTAGGAGCAACGATATCCTCTTACATACAAGGAAAAATTGGATGGCGTTGCTAGTAATCCTTGGCAATGAAACTGATTTTCGAGTTATACCAATGAATCGAAGAAAAAAATAAAATCTAAAGAAAGTTGAAGAAAATTCATTATTGCTGTTACGCTTAAGCTGGAAACAAATTCGTGGAAAAACAAATTTCTGAAATTTTCAAAATTCTCTCAATTAATATCTAACATACCTTAAAGAATTTTATGCCAAAAAGGATTGTAAACCCATAAACGTATTTCACGTATTTATTACACGTTCATGAGTTTCACAGTGTTAAAGGAAAGAGTGATTCTGAATCACTTAATTATAAATTCATAGTATTCATAGTTTTAAGAATAAATAGAGATTAGAAAATTTTAAATAATCATTTTTTTCTCATATTGATTTGTATTAATTTTTTAGAATCTAAAGATTAATAATAATTCGTAATTTTCACATTGTGTTTTACTACTTTTGTATATTTTATCATATAATACAAATATAATTCTTTTTCTATTTTCGAGGGAAAATAAATGCGTAAAAACGTTAAAAGTTATACATAAATTACATTGTTAAAATTTATTCGTTTTTGAAGATCATCAATTAAAATAAAACATGTACATAGTTTTGCACGCGATCGCTTGTTTTAACAAAAATTCATATTCCTTTATATACACAACTTTACATTTGCCTTCTTTAGTGAGAAAGTTACGTTATTTATATATCTGTTGGAATATTCTATTTGGAATACCACGACACACGAGTATGCAAAATATAAGCAACAAAAGAGGAGACAGAAAATGTGAGAAACAGAGGAAGTAAAACAAAGTAAACGAAGAAGTCATGATGTCTTACATAATAGTTGGCAGTTGGCACAGTTCTCGCACGGCTGTCGTTTATTCACGCGTGAAACTTACACTATGGCTAAAGGCACATTCACACAAGTGGCCTTGCAAAAAAGACCGGAATTTTTGCAATATCTTTTTGTCTTTAAAAAAATATTATATTATTAAAAATTAACACATTGTAGTGTTACATTTGTAATTATGTAACATGTAATGTAAAAGTAGTGAAAATATAAATATTAATATATAGGAAAAAGAATATTACGTGGCACCTAGCTTACGCAGCAGTTTGAAGCAGTTTCAAAAATTTTTAAAAATGGTTCTTATCAAACGATTATTAAAACATTTATCTTTCAAAATTTAAGAATTTTCTCTATAAAATATAATTAAGAAATAAAGCATAATTCTGTAATCCTTACAGGAAATTATAATAAAAGTTCTTATTGCTATCCCACAATTGATCAAATTAGTTTATATATAATAATTCTATTAAGATACTAGCTCGAGTTTCAACAAAGAAAAGACTGCCAGAAAAACGAGCGAAGAGAGTGATAGTCAAATTAAGTCTGACGATCTCGAACAGACATCTAAGAAATCGCTCTCGTTAATTGCACATAATCGATAATAATTAAATATCACGGACTTGAAATGAAGCGGCGCGCCAAAGTGGCTGGTATAAATAATCTTGCGCGTTTCCAGAGGTTGCCGATCTCCGATGTATCGCCGGGGTAACAAATCAGTCCACGATGGCAAACATGTAAATGTTGCGCTCATACACGCTCATACACGCTCATACATAAGTTGTACGAGCGCGACGAACAAGTGCACCGAAAATAGACACCGCGTCTCTCTCTCCATTTGGCTCACACAGCGAGATTCGAGCGTTTGTCTATCTTGGCGAACATACATACATCTAGGCTGAAGACAAGAAACTGAACGGCAGATTCTGGAGAATCGTAAAACTCGCGCACGGTCCACTCTGACAATTACTCGCTAAGGATTTCTACTCGCGTTCTCAGGAGAAAGCCAAAGGGACCTCGTTAAACGACTAATTAAATCGTTCCAGTTCACCGGGCTACTTCTCTTTCTTCAAACCACTAGAAGTGGATCTGGCGAAGCTTCCGAACGACTTTCCTGGTTACAATGTAAAAAACGAATTCTTTTTCAAAACTTCCACCGTGATACTTTCTCCAGAGAAGTATGTAACTATTGCACATCGCAATTTAAAATTATAAAGCGTAGCGATAATAATAAAAAAAAAATTTTTTAAAGAAATAGGAAAAGAAGACAATATAAAAAAATACCATAAAAGAAATAACTTGTTTTGATTGATAGATATTAATTTCAGTGATGCAAAATAAATTTGACATGATAAACATGATAAACTGGGACCTAGTTTATCATGTTTTGAACGGAATACGTCATATATGAAAAAAATCACGATGTTAATAATGTCCATCCAGCTATACGTGCAAATGTATTTGTTTTCATCATCGTAAATGGAAAACAAAAGTAGCTTGTTAGTATGTGCATTAATTGTTTGGACGGTTGGCAGATAGAAACACTAACTTCATCTAAGAATCTTATCCACCGACTGATTAATTGAATTTTACGATTTGCGCCAACGAGGAGCGTCTCCTTCAGAATAAAACGATACTGCGGACTTTCCTAGATAAATTCTCCGCGGCACCCGGAAGATGCGTTATAACACAAAGAATATGAAACGATGAGGCCTCATTTTCTGAACAATCGCTCCTTTGCGCGGTCAAAATTAATTATCACGGAAGTGCAGTGTTATGAATGCATTCCTGCATTAACAACGCGTCTAAAGGTGCGAAAAATTGCGTAATGACGAAATAAACCGAGAGCTACATAGACCTATTCAGATTAGATCGAGGACTAAAATGATTAATGAAATTATACCAACGAAAAATCACAAGGTATAAAGTGTTGTAAATCAGGAAACCTAAAAATTAAATATAAATGTTGGAAAACTTTCAAAAATCATATACATATAATAAAGATACAAAAATAAAATACCTACGTATATACCTATATGTATATGTTATAATACAGAGCTAAAACAAAAAAAAAAACAGATAAAAAAATAAAAAGATAAAAGTTTATTTTACTCAATAAATAATGAAAAAACTTTCAAATACATGTGCACATGAAATTCGAATCGTCCCACAAGACTATTGTTTTACCGTCTACAAAAATAGACAATAATTTCTTCTTCTTATATTCGAAAGAAAGGGATTGTAACTTCAGATGAAACTCGAAGCCCACACAGGTAGAAAAAGATATGTTCGAAGCAATATCTCGGCACAAAAGGGACGAATTATGATTTCGACGAAGCAAGAAGGATAAAAAAAGAATATAACTGCCGAGAAAAAATGCACGAGAAATTGCATGAAACAAAGGATATCGAATATTTTGATTCGTAGAATAATTGGCTGATTCTTTTCCTAAATCTACCGTATTCTGATGAATGATTTCAAATTGATTCCAAAGTGCTTTAATGGTACACATGTATCAAACATATTGAATATTAGATATATTCTTTTTCAAATATTAATTATCTAAAATACATTCTTGAAAGTATTTATCCTCGAAGATAGACACAATACTAAAAAAAAAAAAAAAATTGTTTAATACGATATAATTTGCAATGATAATTATGGCTTAAACGTTTTACAATCTTTCTATATACAATCGGCAAATATTTACACCTGTTCTCTAAACTGAAATAAAATTTCACTAAACATTACATGCTTAGTGAAACTGACTAGTTACATGATAAAAGCTAATAATAAAATGACCGAACAAGTCGTAGTTTTCAACAAATTTTAATCAATATCTCGCGTTTTTTTTTTTCTTTCCGTATTACAACATTAAATTATCAAATATAGAAATAGTTACTCCGATTGCTTTTCATTCAACGGACATCATGCGAATTTGGGAATTTGATCTATCTGCGAGCTTTCACATCTCTTGTGCAAATTCGCTCTACAATGTTGAGTGCTCGTCGACATTTTAGCTCGAAAATTCTCATCAAAATTTTCATCGCAATATTTTGTTTCATTTTGCATCAAATTTGATAAGATCTCTGTTTTTTATTTAAGTCGCTTTTAACGTCGCTTTGTTACATGTATACAACGATACCTACAATACATTCTTTTTCTTTTGTAAATTTAACGTGCTGTTTCGTCGCGTTGCGTAATCTCCCCAAGTTATATCCCAAATGATGTAACGTCAGTTACGGATAAATGTGCCATGCTGTTCATACTACATATCGTTTATTAAACGGAAAATCTATCCTATTTTCACGTTACGACAAACGTTACTGTGACAAAATTATTTTTGACAATAGAATGTTTTCAAATTATCTTCATAACTTAATGATTATTAAATCATAAATACTTGGGTGACTTTTTTAACGCAAATTTGATGAGATTCCTTTTTAAGAAGAAATCAATTCATTTATAATCAAATATTATATATGTATATGTGAAAAAATCATTATGACCTAAACATACAATATTTCAAAATTAATATAGTCTATATAAAAACCTATCGAGAAAAAAATCATACATCATATATATATATATATTATCGATAACTAACTCTATATTACGGACTTTTAAAACTTAATCGACAAACAAATTCACGCATATTCTTCAACGTGGCTCCTTTCTGAGCAAACTGTACCACTGGTTGGGTCGGTCCTGAGCCCCATGAAAAGGGGGCTTCCCGAAACCAGTACCCAACGGCAGTGACGAATTAGCGCCGCGCTATATTCTCTGCACCGAACTTTCGATCACACTGCCTTACTAAATTACAAACAAATTACCACTCTGGGCCAGCACGTACATCCACATCCTGATTCCAAACAATTCGATCATGACTGCGTGAGAAGACGGACGATGCAAACAGTGCACCTGCATTTTCAGTTAGTGATATGGAATTTATAATATTTACTTGATAAGTATATAATTTTACATATCTATTTCGATAAAAAACATCTGTAGTAAAAAGAGATCACAATATCTTCCTGATTACGGATAAAGTTGTGTTTTCTCTTGAATGATTATTAATTTCTTTAAAAAACGTAAAATACATTTTAATAATTTGTAGTATTTTAACGCAGAGATAAACTACGTTCTTTTTTACGAATCTTTTCATTGTTTATTGAAATATTATATTGATGTATATAAGTATATTTTTTTATTCATCGTTTTAAGAATTTGTTGAATCCGTTAATTTCAAATATTTTGTAATTGAAAATATCTTTATTATAATTTCGTTTCTATAATATATATATATATATATATATATATATATATATATATATATATATATATATATACATACATACATATACATATAAAATATGTATGTTTAGTTCAAAAGTATATGCGCCTCTCTTTTATGTGTACGATGAAAATAAAAGCATTACATTTGATTATGACTTCTTAATCTGGAAAACCTTATTATAATTTAACACTCTTACACGAAAGAAAATTTAATAGCCAACTACATTCTTACGTAAGTGTATTAAAATTCTCAAGGTGCTCACATAGAAACATTATTGATTCATTGTTCTCTTACAAGGAATATCAATATATCATGTTTTTCGACCGGAACAGCTACTATTGAATAAATAAAACATGTTATTTCACATCAATACATCTATATTAAAGGAATAAAAGATAAATCAACGATTCTAACGCGATAAGAATACGTAATGTAAAATGAATCGAGAAAATAATGTATACAAGAATAGATTATATAAATACACAATCTATATATACAAACGACGAAGTAAATTGACAGTTAAATGATTATTAAAAAAACATCCTGAGGCTTAATAACCACTGCGTTCGATCGCAAATGGAATTGACCTTGATCCCTCTCTTGCTCGCGCGAGATATTCATAGGCAGCCTCGATTATTAAAGCCAGCTTCTATGAACTGCATAGAACTAAACGTTTACGATCGTATTTATACGTATCGCAGCCTAACTAGAAAACAAATTCTAGCTTGTTCTCGGCACAGTACAGCACAATAATATTCGTGAGTGATACTAATTGTGCAATCCTTCATCGAGACATCCTTCTCCTAATTATGAGATAAATGGAACAATTACAATGTACAAATTTCATAACTGCGCTCTTCGATCACAATCAGTCTACAAAATAACTCATTATCTCGATCATGTTCATTTCAAACAAAATTAAAACAAAATCAAACGAGATATTTATATTATCGTTTTTTCTATATATCTTAATATTGCTTCTAATAAGAAAAATTCTACAAATTGACTACACTATTAACTGAAATGAATACTCCAAGAAAAAAGTTATATTAGAATTTGTTCGTGTCTCATGGTTACCTTGTCACGATTATCACATTGCAAGCAAATGGTGTAAAATCATATGCGTAAGCGTCAGCATAATCTTAATACTTCAGCTAATCAAAAAACTCGCGTGACACATCACGTAACACAAAGCGATACCGGTATATAACGAAAAATGAATAGGATACAGATACAAAACATATGATAACGCGTATGGCTAGTTAACAAAGGAATACATAAATTAATCATTTAATTGTAATACAATAACACGTAATTATTTTGAAGAAGCTTAACATAATAATCATGAAATTAATTTAATATTAATATTATATTATTTATGTTCGAGCGTTTCTTTGATTATAAAATTTATAAGAGACGTCAAAATGTCATAATTTTAATATAATTCATAAAATTTCTCTCTCTCTCTCTCTCATGTATATTATATTATTATTTATAAATATATAGTCTATAGATATCAGTCGTTTATTGGAGTAAATCCAATTTAATCAGAAAAAAACATAAAACGAGTACATACCAACTTTATATTCATTTTTCATTAAAATTCGTAATATTTAAGAATTTTTACTTTTACTAAATTTTTATTGATTTTAAAATAAACGGCTAATATTATTGTATCTAATAATCGTATAGAATTAAATTTACAAGAGTCTATCTACAGCGATGAGGCAAAAGCACATTGAAATTCTCGTCTGCTTTTAAGTTATTGAATTTACACTGTCTCTTTCTCTCTCTAAACAAATCCGCGTATGATATTTTCTTTTCGCTATTGATCGAACTTCCCGAAGAGGTCGACACGGGAGAGGTGGTTTAACTTAATTTTCTCCGCATCCGTATCATCCCATTCGATTTGTATATCGGACGACGCCGACCTCCCAGATTCGAATACAGCCCTATCATCGCTATGCAAGATCAACACGAGAATAAAAACAATGCCGAATAGCATGTGACCGTTATCGTACATATGCACCATTTCTCTTCTTCGCTCAATGGTTATTATTTCGCGCGTGCGACAATCGTACTTTCCGATCAAACTTCCCAGTTTAATCTTTTCGAACTTTTGCGTGCCTCGAAATCCGATATTTCGATTTCGATGTGGCAGAAATACCTACACCAATAACGATGACTATTATCTAAACCTTAATTGACGTAGTTCTAGCAAAGTTATAAAAATCTTTGTGGAAAAAGTGCTAAACAATGCGGAACTTGCAAAAAAGTTATATACACAAATGCATGACGCAACAACGAGAACAAGGGCAGAAGATGAAAATTTAATGCAGCGTTTTCCAAAGATTGATTTAAATGGCGGGAACACGTAGGGGATTGAAAGGGCTGAATTTAAAAGGGATACGAGCAGATGGGAGCTATGACGCTGATTGTCTAACCCCACGCAGCGCAATTCAACTAGGTGATTTCGACTCCATCTTGATGTCGGGCATTATTCAACGAACAAAAGTGGCGCGAGAGGAAAAATGAAGGGCTGCTTGCCGAACCATACGGTGCGCTCCGAAATTATTAATTATGCTCATCGTGCACCCGGATATCCGTAGCTGGAGGATGCTTCGGGGGATCCATTTCGATTCCGCCGTCCAAAAAAAAGGAAGCATGACGCATTGGAGAAATTACACCCGTTATTTTTTTCACCACTGCGGTGGTCTCGTCCAGAAAAGGTACGTGCACGTAACTGGCAATTTTGAACACGCATATCAATGGAAGAACTCTTTGTCGATCCGAGAAACAGAATGCTTCGTAAATTTTCAAAAACTGTCCATTCTTAAAATTCAATTATATGAATGCGATATGGAGTTTAATAAGAATACGGCGTACTTTGATCTCATTTCGCATCGTTATATTATCGTAAATGAATCATACGTATCCGATGACATCCGCGTTGGTTGGAATGTTTCGTAACGGAAAGTGTTGGTCGTTATTAAATATCCATTCGCTATCGTATACGATAATATCCAATGTCAAAATAAAATGACAGAAAGAATAAAGTTAAAAATTAAAGTTAAGTTTCCATTTGATTTAATTAAACAATTAGCAACTAGTTAATTCAATTCGTATGAAGTGAAATATATGAATCCGCTATCTGTGAGAAAAAGATTTAATATGAAATTTATATGAAGTTTTAATATACGTTTCCATATAAAATAAAATAAAATAAAATAACATCAAAAACAAAATTAAAGTCTTTTGCACTTGATACAAATAAATCTATGATATATTATTAAATCGTAAACTGATTTGTAAATAATAATAATAATATTTACTAATTATTATTTTATTGTTAACCCACTTAATTCGCACGAGATGTTTTTAATTTACTCTAATTTAATTAATAATATGATAACTGTATACATTATATTAACCTATTAAATCTGAATTACAATTCTTAGTAATTGACATACGCACACGCCAATTAATGTGCCAACGACATAATATTTTCGTGTAATCTTGCAGATTTTTGAAATAATTTTTCGTAAAAAGTTTTATTCAATTATACAAAACAAGAAAATAATTAATTATATAATTAACGAAGAATTAAATTAGTTTAGATAATTTTCTAATGGTAAATGAAGGAATTATTGACTTGAATTTTTGCGTTACAAATTGTCAAAGTATCATTTCCGCTCTATAATAAAAGTGAACAGACGCGGAATCGCAACTCACTTTCTCTTTCAGCATGGTTGCAGATCTGTAAGCTTGAACGATGAATTATGTTTCAATTGGCAACAATTGTTCGATGGACGATTTCGCAACACAAAGACGATCTCATTACCATATGATGATACCAAATTATTACATTCGTCACCATTGCAGACAAGAAATGCAACCAAATTACTTGTAAGCGCGAAAAAAAAAACAAAGTTATTTTCGAGAAACACATAAAAGCTATAAAAGACGAGAAGAAAATAAACAGCTTTTCTCGAGGATATATACAATAGTACACAAAACGTGTGTTGAATGGTGCAATTCCAAGCTTTCTCGAAGAGATGTGTTTACAATGAACGCGTGAACTCTGTCTTTAATGATCACGCGAATTATTCGTCATACCATAAAAAAATTACAAGATAATTAACTATAATTATATACCGACAAATGACGCTACATCCGCTCCGAAAAGCACGTCAAGATAACGACCAGCGTCGTCACGATTATGATGATTACGGTTATATTCCCTTGTAAAAACTGTTACGTTTAATTAAACACTTTTTATACCTTAATCACTCAAATTATATACTCAAACGTAAATATAATTAAAAATAATTTAGATTAACAAGAATAAGAAAAAGAAAAAAAACTCAAATAAAAATTGGCCGAGAAAGATATGTAAAAGATATGTAAAAGAAAGAAAAATGAAAGCAGACCTTGCCACGAATGTTCTCACTATTTGATGTATATTTCAGCTCTCACAAAGTTTACAACTATTTTCCCATACTATTTCGAGCGCTATTTGCCTTACAATGGTGACAATGTAAAAGGGATGCTCTTCGGATCCGCACCCATCCGCCGGGGGGTCAATTTCCAGTCGATTAATTTACAGACTCGCCGAAAAGCATTCGAAGCGCATTCGCGAACGCGCGGGTGCGCTCACGGCCGTCTGTCGCATTTAGGTCATCGTTGCTCATTCAACTCGTGATGGATCCCGTCTCTCCGTCGCTTCATACGTTTCGCGAATGTTAAGAGGATCTTAACGACCAAACGCGTAATACGCTCGCACGCAAGCATGCGCGCATAATTTTATACGTAGCATCGGGTATGCCTCTGCGACGATCGTCGTTGAGAACGCATACGCGCGAAAAACGCGTACCAACAGGTGCGCGCGATCCGCAAGCGAACGATATACAAGAACAAGAAATACTATGACGTCGTTCTTTCCAGGCATGTGCGTTTGCCAAGACAGGTGAACACATTTCAACGTGAAATCGTTTTCGACCTCATCCAAGCTCCATAGTCGTGAAAAAATAATCTCGAAAGATTATAAAAAAAAAATTAAACAAGCGTAATTCCTCTTATCTCGAATATCTCGTTTCGTTCGAGATATGTGACTCTCAAATCTACCTCTTACCAAGAATATAATTCACAAATATAATTTTTATAATATCCA
The DNA here is from genome assembly GCF_055798465.1 of Pogonomyrmex barbatus. NCBI lineage: Eukaryota > Metazoa > Arthropoda > Insecta > Hymenoptera > Formicidae > Pogonomyrmex > Pogonomyrmex barbatus. The sequence goes on along the minus strand of NW_028297182.1, from coordinate 350,800 downwards.
TGAATATTCTACCAAGAACTTGGATGTATATCGAATTATGAGTTCGTTTGAGCAATGAAAAGTGATAGTTTTTTTTTTTTTTTTTTCAAAGATACGTGGATGCGTGTAATATAAATGTAAATAGGATCGCAATATACACACAAGTATGTTTAAAAAATATTCAAAAAATCTTAAGAATAAACATTTCATTTATACGTAATGCAAAATGAAAAGCACACGGATTAATCAAAATTCTTTAAACTAAAAATAAAATCTGCTTTTATTTAAGAAATGTCACATTCATAACTATAAACAATCTTTTTACAATTGCAATAAATTGTGTTGAAACGTGTCATAAATATAATAGAAACGTCACAGCATCAGAAATAATACAAATATACGGAACCTTAATCAACGCAACCCTAATATTTTTATATTTTATTTTTTACATTATTTTTATAATGAAGATATTATTTAAAATTTTAAATATAATACAAATTTATGTAACGTAACAATATGATAAAAGCTACGATTAAATATTTTCTATTATATTATTGTTATATTACGAATATCGTTAAAGAGATATCAAATTTTTTTTCACCGATGATGTGAAGAAAACATAAAAAGTGATTGACGCGGGAAATATCGCCGTTAAAACGAGGGGTAAAAATTCGCAGAAATAAATCGCATCAGCCCATGTTTTTCGAAACAAAACGCGCTGCGAACGAGTGCGATGGTCGAGAAAATCGTCAGACTAAAAACCATATAAATAACAACTCGATGCAAGGTGCATATCTTGTTCCGAAATGCGCGCGGCTCCCGCGGTCATCGGAGCGCGGTCGAGGCGTGCACGCTGCACGCGACGAGACGCGCGAGAATCAACGAAAGAGATAGAATGAAAGCAACACGACTCCATTTTGGAGCAGTGACTCGCACTTTGCCAAAACAACGTTTCATTCGATTCACAACCGGTGCTCTCATTTCGCATTGGTATCTCAACAACGAGAAGTCCAGCGTGCATCCACGTTTCTTTCGAGCGAAGCGTCACGAGTGTAGCGATCGTGTCAAAGTACCTGCTTTTTGGGGAGCGTTGCGAATTCAAATCTGTCAGCGGCAACTTCACGCGCTGGACGCGCTTCCAGTAATCCAAAGAGAATACAGACAACACGATGAACACGCTTTCCACTACGCACACACTACGCGCACACTATCGATGAAACGAATTTCTGCGTGCGAAAACCCGTTCGCGAAAGATTTGAGACCGAAAACTGAGAAACACGGCACACACGATCGACACAGCACACGCGACGTGACGTGCGCGCGCGCGCGCGCGCGTAGAGTGGCCCAGGTGACTTACACTGTATCGGACGAAAAGCAAAAATCGCGCGAAAATCGACGTGACCGTACGAGATCGGCCACGACAAGGCGCGCCGGCGCGATTTTCTCGAGGCTCCGCGGGCGTGACATTAATGTGAATTTTCGCTCGAGGTATGCGCTCGTACGAAGGTATAACGGAGAACGATGGAACACAAACACAACACGAACCTCGCGACGCGAGCGCTCGCGACGGACTGACAAGTGACAACCGTGACCCGCGCAGCCCCACGCGCCGCGCCCCCCTCCCCTCTGCCCGTCTGCCCGTCTGCCCGTCTGCCGGCCGCTCGTCGCTCCTCGTTGCCTCGTTCGCTCGTTCCTCGCGGAGCGGGCATCCGCTCCAACATGCGAGCGCTACGGATACTCGAACGTAAAGAACTCCTCTTTGGTGTGGCTTCTTTCTTTTTAATTCAGCTACCTTATTTATGCAATACCTTATCATTGTATTATTTTCACGACCATTTTCCGCGACGACATATACGATATGTTCGTACGTATCGTAACGTGAAATTTTATTACATGAAAAAAATATTTAAGTATTAAATCATCACAAGTTTGCTCATTATACATAGCTCAAATCTATTATATGATTCACGTTCAATCCAATAAATCGATCGAATTTAATTTTCACGGGAAACATAGTAGAATTTATATACGGATTGTTCAACAGAATATATTCAGAAATATTTCCTAAGTAATAAAAGAAATGACTAAATAATTATTAAATGAGAAGGACATTTGAACAATACATTATTAAAAATTGCTATAAAAAATTTTACGAAATATCAGTTTGCAATATATCTCATGTTTTATCTCATGTTTTTCATTCACGTGAAAATGAGAGTTTTTAAATTCAAGAAAAGGATAGATTAATATTAAAATAATTATACAAGAAAGATATTCCGATGCAATTTTATCAAATATTTCGATATTTTATTTTTCAATTAATAAAACATGCAATTTATAACGAAATAATACGAATTCATATAATTTCTACATTAATTACTAATTTACTAATTTTCGTATTGAGTTAAAATATCTGTTGAGAGAATAAAATATGATTATGTGGAATGGTTATGTGAGAATATATGGAGAACGAAGTTATTAGAGATTCCTGTTTCTCCTAACTCAAATATTGTTATGTGTAGGTAAATACTTAACGAAATACCGCTTTCATTGTCTACATAAGTCAAATTCCACATATTTCGCTTTATATGAATTCTACCTTTAACCAATAACTCAGAATGCAATAAATGAGATGACAGTCAAACAATCAAAATATACAAGAGACATAAAAGTATAATAGTATAATAGTTTAATATAAAATAATAGTTTAATGTAAAATCTTTTTATATTTTATTTTCTCTATACACACTTTTGAAAAATGTATAAATAATATGTAAGAATTTTTAATTTAAATAATTTCTTTCGACGCTATGAATATAAACTGATTCACGATCGCCTCAAGGACAGCCGTAGGGAAACGGACGATTATTCTTTCTACGCGAAGAAGGATAAACATAGTAAAATAGTTTTAAATGTATGCGCATAATAGATGTCGGAGAAAGATAAGCGACCTACACACACAGTTTCAGTTGTTACTCAGTGACGTGAATAGTTGCGATGCGTGTTTCAAATAATCTACAAGAATCGGGCGTATTAATTATCTTTATTACTATACGTATTAATTAATCTCCGTACGTAACACCATCGTATAATGATGTAATAAAAGTAGTCAATAATAATATTCTAGTGTATTCCTTTTCTAGTGCGGTAGTAACTAATAATAATTGCATACATAAATATAAATAGTAGACATACACACGCTCAGTGAGAGTACGTTAAGAATGAAGAAATAAACAATTTGATAATTAATAATAAAAAATTATATGCTTGTAAAACATCTCTAAAATATCTACCTAAATTGTAAATTTTATCTAATCGAGTATATTTCAAATTTTACAAATACAATTCGAAATACGATTTTTAAGTAAGAGAAATAGATTTATATCACATTTCGGAGAACTGAATTATCAGCATTAGTAAGCTCGTATTTCTAACCTTGAAGCATCCTCTGTCAGAAAACGCATTGGACGTCGATACGGAAGATTCCTGTTAGTTGCAATCGTTAGCGAAAGGTAGTTTTACTCGTATTATGGCTTTCACCCACGAGATGGCAATGTCATAAAGAATCTCTCATTTCTCATGTATATGCCTGTTCTTAATAAATTTAATTTAATATACATTTTTCTTTATCTTTTCCCTCTCCCTTATCTCCCCCATTCTCTTTATCCGGCAGATAAACTTTAAATTGCCACAAATTAGATCGTGAAAGGTTCAACCTAACTGCTAGCTAACGTAGCTTCTGCCAACTGCTCAACTTTATATCGAATTATAACGTCGTGATTGCTGATTGCGTTAACAAGATGATATTGTCATTTTATTCATCCTGCGTTTCGCTTTATTCGAGTATGAACTATGTCTCTTTACCGGCGCTAGGTATATGGCCTGAAATCAATCTAATAAAATATGTAGCTCGATGTAGCTTTGTGAAAATTTAATTGATATAGTTATCGATCAAACGAATTTTCCCCGACTGAAAAGTAAATTTTAACTCTACATTCCTCAACCAGTAACTCCAGCGATATTGTCTCCGGTTTTTCAAGACAATACCCCGGGGACTTTGCTTCCGGCGAAATTCGATATCGGAGTAAACTCGATTTAAGCTCGGAATCCTTGACTTCATGCTCCCCGTCTATCGTACCGGGTAATGCACGAGACCCATTTTGATCCGGAAGGGTCAAACTATAAATCCTCCAGTGATGTCTATGATCGCGATGGACACTGGACCAAGAGAACGATTAAACTCTTAAAGGTCCGCGGACGGTCTTTTCCTGAAAAATTTACTTTCTTCTATTTCAACTTTCGTTCGATATCAATATCACGATGATTTTTTAATAAATTCTCTATATCAGTAAAATATTAATTATAGACATTTGAAAAGCCGACCTCTATGAGGAAAATCACTTTTATTCAAACATCTAAATCGATTATCAATGTCTGTTGCGATCTTAATGCGATTAAAATGTAATTAAAATATAAATATTAATACAATATAATACAATATATATCTTATTACAATACTGTTATTTTTAATATTTACATTATTATCAATATTTATATTATTTTTATCTCATGTACCATTCTTTGAATATAATCCCTACAAATGTAAACATTATTCAAATTATTCAAATCTAACTAAAATTAGTTCTAATCGGAATAATTTCTTATATTCGCCATTGACATTACTTTCATTTCATCAAATGCAAACAAATTAACATGAAAAGTTACTTGAACGAGTAATTAAGTCGAAGGAACTGAAATGAATGGAATAGAACTTGCTCGTAATCATGTTCTTATGAAGAAGAAAAGAGGAAAGATGAGAGGTGCTAAAGAGTGAAAGAAGAGACAAATGCTTATATAAAAGTAGAATGAAAACACAGAAGTCTAATGGTAGTCAGAGATAATAATAACCGACTTAGTAATATTATATCTTTCACAACCGTCCAAGATGTTAAAGATGGCAACAAAGAGATAGAAATTGTTTTATTAATTTTTATGCTACACAAATGCTTCCAAATGTATAAAAGATATTAATAATTTTTATTCTTGTTCTTATTAAATTCTCTCGGCACAAAAGAAAACTTTTGGAAAACATATAATATTATTTGACATGTCAATAATATTTTATAAGGCACACATGTGTATGTGTTAGACACACAAATTTTAGAAGATGAATAACTCGATATTTTTTTGCAACGACAACTCAAACGGGAGTAATCGACGTACGATATCATATGACGACTTATATGACTTTGAAATGCCGCAAATAATATCTCTTCGGCATCTGAACCACGTTGCATTACCAAGAGCGTACCGTGATCTTCGATTCCATTCTATTTATACGATCTCTTAGCGTCTGCCGATATCTTTCACCCGCTTCCGGCTCTCCTCTTCTCGGTGCAAGAACCGGAATATTGAAGTTTTCGGTCACTGCCCAATTTTAACTGTACCACCGTATCTGTGCGCTGAATCCAGACGTTGTTCCGGTGGGTGGAGACGCCGCAAAGCTGAAAATGGGGGAACGGATAGAGATAAGCAGGGAAAGCGAGAAGACGAGCGGATAAATGGAGAAGCGACACCGAGAGAAAAAGAAGGGCATTCTTGGACAAGCCACGAAGAGGATGAGATAGAACCCATCAGCGAAGGAAACGAATAGCGAGAGAAGGACGGGAGAAACGGCAAGTAAACGAAGCCCTTTTGACTTTCTGGGTTCAGCAAAGTTGATTACTACGACGCCCCAACAGCCGGAAAGCCAGCATCCATCCAAGCCTCTTAACTTTCCATCACAGTGTAAACAAACACGTGGAGGTGTGCGTCAATCTTAGCGCTCAATAATGCGAAAGTGCGAGTGATGGAAGTGAATAATTGAATAGAAAATTCGATTGAGTCTCATAGAGCATTCATGACTATTTGGATTTTAAAAAGACATAAAAGATTTGTAATATATAGAGGAATTCAAAGACATGTATGTATCGTAAAAAAAAATCCTCTCCTACTGAATATAAAGGAAATAAATCTATATTTTTAAAATATAAATTAAACAATTTTTTTAAAATTACAAAGATAAAAAGTACGTTAATTTATGCACTATAATAATTAAAAGTTTCAATTAATATTTATTATAAGAGAGAAATATATGCATTTCTGAAATTGGTGACATGAAATCGGTGTTCGGTAAAAAATTTATTTTATATCGCTACATTAAAAATTATTAGTTAAATAAATTTATTTAAAAGAGTAAAAAAAAATTGCATCACTTTGAATTGTCTACACCTTTATTTAAATTTAACTCTTTTTATACTGTTAAAATAAATTGTCAGTTAAAAATAATATACCAAGCTGAAATAAAATAACGTCACGTTCACGTTAAAATCCGGCCTGACTTTGTTAAATACTTAATGCTTTTGCAATAAAGCAATCTTCAGGCAGAATTTATTTCGAATATTATTATTGTTTTACGCACGCATTACAAGAACTCGCTGTCGCGGCATGCTTCCGAGTCCAACTCGGTTCTTGGTGACCGCGGTACCATCACGCCATACCATCAGCTCAGGCGCAGTCAGTGCATGTGCATTTGCGACTAATTAAGTTATTTCAAGTGACGGTAACTCGTAATCGAGGTAAACTGCACCTTGTCGTCCGCGACCACAACTAACGTGGCCACGTACACTCTAGAATTATTTATTAATTCAAAAATTTATGACCATGGAATTCCGGTTTCGTCGCTTTCCTGTCCGAAATATATCGAGTGCATTTTACAGCCACGTACGTATGGAGGCAATAACCGCGCTTATACGCGGTAAAGCGTAAATAAAATAAAATATCGGAATTTTATATATAAAATCGAGGAATATTATAAAAAAAGATGCACGTAAACATTATTTATATAATTTTAATGTATTCTTCTCACGCACAGGATAAAACAATATCGAAAACTATCAAGCATTTAATTGTATACAACTTTTTACACACACACACACACACACACACACACACACACACACACACACACACACACACACACACACACACACACACACACACACACACACACACACACACACATACAACACAAATTATATATATATATATAAATTATATACATATGTATAAATTATATACATATGTATAAAAACATTTAAACTATTATTATAATATAAAAAAATCGCAGAATCAGGAAAATCTTTTTACATCTTGTAGAACTTCGATCTTACATAAAAGCTTTCAACTTGTAACTTCGATATTAATAGTTTCTTCAAACTTCCTCGGCTCAATATCAATTTCTGAACTTCAAATGTCATTTTCTTGCCAGTAGGAAAATTGTACTATCTCATATACCGCATTAAACGAAAAAATTTTGTTCAGAATTGATACATAACTTTCAAGTGATATTCCTTTTGTTTCTTCTTTTAGTCTCTACAGTCGATTCAGCTTTTCTTTATTTTGCCCGATGGTATATCGCGTAAAGATAGAGACCGACAGTCGCGCATAATAATACAGCAAGGCTGTCTTTTATATTCGACTATCTTCCGGTTTTCAATCTTCGAACTTTAGTTTCGTCTCTCCACTCCCGGCAATTCCCCGTTTCTTTCCGCAGCAATTCGTCTAATCACTATCTCTCGTGAAATAAAAACGGTGGGAAAAAAGAAAGATCGAAAATCCTCAAATAAAGCAAGATAGCTGTGATAAAAACGACGCTTTCGTTTCTTTTTTGGCAGTCTTCCTTTAATATTATTTGAAATAAATAATATTGTAAGATTAATTCTTGTTTAATTCTTAAAGGAATATTTTGTGTGTGTGTGTGTGTGCGTGCGTGCGTGCGTGCGTGCGTGCGTGCGTGCGTGCGTGTGTGTGTGTGTGTGTGTGTGTGTGTGTGTGTGTGTGTGTGTGTGTGTGTGTGTGTGTGTGTATGTGCGCGCGCGCGCGCGCGCGCATTATATAAGCGCGTGAGGAATTGTTTACTTCAAATGGCAATAACTACGAACGAGCCGCTTGAAGTAAACAATTCCTCACGCGCCTATCATCAAAGATCGCCGGGCGGGAGTATCTTATCACGCGCTTGCATTTGCCGGTGGGCCGGGCTAATATGGTGATTTTTAATAATTAATATCTCGATTATAATTGCGAATATCACAAAATGGTATAAAACTTTTATGTTCATCTATCGCATCTATTTTTTTTACGAGCGGTGGCAGAAGTCTCGCGGAACATCCTGTATGTATATATATATATATATATATCAAGATTTCGAAATATACAGCTAAAATGTAAAATATTCACATTCGCAATATTTATGAAAAGATTAATTGAAATAGTAGCGGTAGCAACAGTAGCATATAAACATATACAATACAATACAATAAAAACAAATTTTATTCATTGTCAAATAATGATATAAACAATGGAATACATTTTCAATGGATATTTTCAATTTGCCTTTTACGATGCATGAGAGTTTTTCGATCGATAAAAGCAAGGATACATAGCGACCGATTAATTGGAAATACCAATACTCTATTCTTCTTCCCGTGATCTATGTATTCGCAAAAATAGCTATAAGATCGTTTTCCTGCAGATCTTTCGGTACTATGCATCTAATCCGAAGACATTCGCACGCCGTGCGAGAAACAATTCCTCCTGCTAACTGCTTGTATCGCTATGGAACATCTGGAGCTTTCACCATTTACGCGAAAATTGGTCGTATAAAAGACATTCTTGAAAGTCCGACGAAAATTCTCTTCGCTGTTCGACGATCCTGTCGTTCCGCATAAAATTTATGTCAAACAATTTGACAAATAATCGAGAGGGGGACTATATTTACATAGAAAAATATAGGCAGTTGTGTTAAAATAAATTTCAAGAACTCTTCCAGATTTTCAGATTCGAAATTTTAGTTACTGATACTTCTCGCATATTTAATTTGTCTTGTTTTTTTTTTTAATTTTTATATTAATTAAATGCAACCTTACGTCATGCGCTAATTATGTCATAGCAAAATGGATTATGTTGAATATCCAACAAACGCTTGTGCATTTAAATAAGCTACTATAAACCGATGCAATTAGTATTAGCTGTTCAGTTATGCTTTGATTGACTTAAACCTCTCTTGTATATATATATATATATATATATATATATATATATATATATATATATATATATATTCATAGAGTATATCACTGCAGTTTATCATTTCCTATCCAAGCTAATTTTACATTACGTCACGTAAAATTGTATGTCATGTTTATGACAATTATAAATTACGCAAATAAAATTTAAAAAAAAAAGAAAACGATTAAGAAAATCGATAATCAAAACGATTAAAAATAATGGATATGAAATATGTTATAATTGTAAAATATATAAATTATATCGAAGAAATGTTGTAAAACGAATGATAAAAATAAAAAGCAATATGATCTGCTTTCAAATGGAAATTTAAACGCGACTATCGCTCTAACATGAACCTCAACTATCCAGAAAAACTATTCGATGGAAAACGAATCGCAACCGATACTACTTGAATTTTCTCTTCATGAAAAAGCAACGAAAGAGTAGGCGCCACAAAAAGAAGACGATATTCAACGGACAAAGAATAAGAGGTGAGAAATAGAACAGAGAGAACGAAAATGCAACTCTAAACTCGAAACGTGGCAAAACAAAAGCCGGAAATTGGAGGATCAGGATACATCTCGAAGGCGAGCAACAAGGATAGCGTATAAAAGATGGTCGGAAGAGAATTCCTTCGTCAGAAGAAAATATTTAATCCTTCGATAAAGGCGGTGATCGCCGGATTGGAATAAGAGCTAAATTTTACGATGTGGAAGAATTTATTATAGACCACTTCCCTTTTTATCTCTTTTACGGCGAATTATGCGCGTAAAGCTTTCAAAAAGATTTCTTATTTATATTTTATATCAAATATTTTTTAAGTCAAGTTAATTCCGTTTTTATTAAGAGATATTTATTAAAAAAAAAAAAAAACAAAAACAAAAAAAGAAAGAAAATTCTATACAATTCAAAAAATATTTAGACAAAATCGATTGGTATTTTAATTTTAATATTAAAGATATTATTTTATCGATAGTAATAATTTGATAATTGATTAAATATATTTATTGCAAGAATAATGTATATAATGGTAAATTATTTTTCTTAATAATTAATTAATCCTAATTGTGTTCATAATATCATAAAATTTATATAAACATACATATAAAAGTATGTTAAAAATTTTTTTTTAATTATTAGGAATATAAATATTAGAGTTCTTATCATTTATAATAATCGTTTTTTTGATCGTGAAAAGTTATTCATCATTGTCATGAGTTATATATCGCTAAAATTATTATATACTTTGTCGAAAGATATTCACGAAATATCTATAAATTGAATTGAAAAATTTACTTAAATTCCTCGATCATACAAAATTTGCGTTTATATAATTATAATTTATATAATTATAATATGCAAATGCGTTTTTTTCAGATTTTCACGTAGACGAAATGACTTATTGATTTATTTTATGAAGAAAAAAAAGCTTGATAATATTATAAATCGCATCATAAACTTGGCCTGAATTATACATCCATTTGTTAATATAAATATGTAGCTGTCATATCCTTATCATTAACTACTAATCAATTCCCTCTATTATTTGCTTCATATTTCTAAAAACATTCAAATAACACATCACGAGTCGCAAGTCAACGATGACACACTATGATTACACTATAAAAATACAACTCTTTGCCTTGCAATTTGATCGTTGTAGTCGATAAATTTTTCTGTCTTTGTTTTGTTATTTTTATTTTCGTCCTCGATAAAATATTGTTTTTTATTTTTTAAATGCGAATAAAGTTCGTTTCGCAAAACACAGAAGAAAATAACAACTTGAAACTATCCAATAGCGTGTAAATGCCTTCGATTTCAAAATGATAATTCAACTCTAACCATAGTAATCGATATGTTTGTGTATGCTTGCATTCTGCTTGAATAAATAATTCGCGATTCAATTGAAAATAATAATATGAAGATGTTTTATTAGTCTTCAATAGAGTTTTTTTTTTTTATTAAAGTAAGAAATTATTTTAATTTAATAAAATAAAAATTTCAGAAAATTTAACGAATAAAAAGATTATAAAAAAATGGAACATTTATTGCTAATCGCAATCGATTCAAAGTTAGTGATCGTTTGTTTCTGTTGAAGATCTTTCGTCTGATTATACTAGTGAATGGATAGAAATCGACGAAAGATATTTTCTCAACAAAGTTTCTCGCGTTGAATCGGGAAAAAGTTCAGTATATTTTTCCGGATAAGTTCCATAGCGAGAGATGCGAGGATGATGTAGGATGCGTATAAAGACATAAACTTTCATATTTAACCAAAGTGCTATTCGGTAAAAATAAACGTATCGATCGTCCTAAAAGTTTTGCCTACATTTTTCACATATGAGTTTTCTTGATTGCGCAAGAATAAAGTCGCAAATAGAATTTCATAAATCATAAATCTTCGCCTGCAATATTAATAATGAAGCTTGAGATCTTCGTTGATGTGCTATGTGGAGTTTTAAAATAATGAAAAAGTTTTTTAATTCTCATAATCAGAAAGTACTTTTCTTTTCGAAGAGTAGAATCTTGCCGACTACGATCAAGAAGTTTCAGTTCGCGTAACGTATTATTCTGAAGTTTTCTGTACATCGTGCGAGATTTTCCGGTTTCGAGGGACACGAATGTTATGTTTCTAACTTGGACGGCATTTCGTGAATTTTGAAATATACATCGTTTTTTGCATCCTTAATACCCGCAAAGGAAAACAGAGCTAGTGCCGACGGCTTTCGTCGTTCCGGTAGTTTATTACAACGGATTCTCTGCCGTTGCAGGTTGAGATTTATCGGTCTTTCCTTTGACCAGCAGTTGCGGTTACTCCGCAAAATACAAAAAAAAAAAAAAAAAAAAAAGACCGAGTATGTTACAAAATGAATGCACCGCGAAAGGAAGAAGAGATCGCGACGTTGCGTGATACATTTGTTTTTCTAAAGTTCTAATCGTCTAAAATAGGAAGACTAAATAATTGACTGACGGAAAACGAAGTATGTTTTCTGACAATAAGATTTAAATTTAAATATAAAAATAAAATAAATTTAAATAAATTTAAAAATAAGCAACGAGCAAAAATTTATTATTAAGAAATTATTAATTAAATGTAAAACTTTATTTTAATACTTATTAATTATTTTTAACAAATGACATATTATAAGCTAGTTACACAATCTTTTATAAAAAATTCAAACACAGTATCAAACAATTATTTGAAAAGTTACAGAAACTGTTTCTCGTTTTAATGTGCACATAACTGCAAAAATAAAATCTATAAACGACTGATTTCGAACGACTGATATTGTATCGTAAAAGAAATTTCCACGAAGGGAACGAATTTTATTCTGCAAACCGATGTGTCGGGAAAGCTGTGACAGATATTGTTTGTGACGCAAACAGATTTACGAAGGTGAATACTATAGAGCTTGCACTAGATACAAATCCCGCTAAAGAATGTATTCCTGTGCGCTCGTTCCAGTAACTCTATCGGTAGGGTAAAGTAAGAAGCTAAGCTTCTTGAATGTTTCATAGCTGTTGCAATGCGCTGAAAGACGCAAAAAACGAACGTAGCGTAACGTTTGCTTGCACAGGTACTTTCTTCTGTGATAATATAAAGTGCACCTTGTGCACCGAAATGTAACAATATTTCATCGATTTTGAAGAATTAATCTTACAAAACAATACTAATTACAAAGTATACAATACTAATTTTATATTGTAGATAATTTCATAAATAATTTTGGTTCTAGTAGTAAAAAGGAAAAATTTAATTCTTAATTAATGAATACTGACAGATAGTTTTGTCATCTATTTGAATAATAACATAAAAACATAATGTCGGAATTTATACATATATGTATGTAAACAAGTTAATTAACTAATCAAGTAAATTGTGACTTTACTTCGTAAGAGAGTAACGTGTAATTGGAAAACACTGGTTTGAAAGGTCCGTAACAAAACTCGTTTACTTGACATTTCGTGAGAGACAAACACAGTGGTTACTGTCAACGAAATACGGGCGAGGGAATAACTCTGACTTGTGCATGTGTCTATAAAGTTACGAAACCAAAATACAATCCGAAAATGATTTCCGCAACTCGTCGTATCCTCGTATCCTGCATGCCACGGATTCTGTGAACAATATATATATATATATATATATGACTTACCGGGATCTCTACGTAAACATTCAAGAAACGTTTCAATCTTAACTCTGACGATCGATGTACCATACAGCCAGTAATTAAATTTCAAAGTTCCCTTTTAGTCGCAGCGCCGCGTGCAAATACGATCGCCGAATTATAACGAGCTCGGACATAATATAAAGAAACTAAATCGATTCTATAAAATTATATTCTACGTATTTGTACCTGTACGTTATAAAGTGATGAGGTAAAAGGGAATATAGAACAAAGGGAGGCAAATGATTCGAGAAAAGGGTGAATTACCGGTGAGGCAAAATACCGTTAGCGACACTCGGTGAAGTTACGAGAAGGTCGCCTAGCTATTTGTAATTGTAATTAGCAAACCGGCTAATTCATTACCAAGAAATTCGTTACCAAGAAATATAGGATGCGCGGTATGTTATTTAACTACAGGGGAAAATCCAATAGGAGAAAATACAACAGACACTAATCATTGTAAGCACATGACAAATCATGCATCTCGTCACGCAAAAAGCAAAAAGGATATCTAATAACGAGAAAGTAGAACATGGTAAATGTGTCGACAGGAAGGAAGAAAAATACAGAGCAAGGAAAAGAGAAACAAGAAAATGCAAAAGTAGTCTGATAGTATTTCTCGTTAGAAATTTTAGATATATTTTTAGACTAAACATACATGATGTTTTTAAAATTTCCTTTTCATACCTTTCTTCATAGAGTATTCGAATCAAGAGTAAATTTTCTTTTAAAACGACACAAAAACAACACAAGAAACTGATACTTTAGTTATTTAAAATAAAAACTATTTTTAAATCATGCATCCATTACAAATATAAAGACAGATAGCGGAAAATTATAAATTGATGGCGTTCAATAATAAATTTTAATTAAAATTAAATAATTTATTCCATATTAACAAAAAAAATTTGAAAATAGAAATATATCTAAAACATTTTACGTATAATTAAAAAAATACAAATATATATTTTTATAAGGAATGAATTAATATTGGATCTTTCCATCGTGTAGTAGAAATGCGATAAAAAAATTTTAAATCGAAAAATCTCGTACTAACGAGCTGAATCGCTTTTGAAATCTGAACATAACGAGCTGAGTCGAGCGCGTCTCGGTAAACGTCAGAGAATAGAACGAGATAAATTTACGGGATCATGAAACATGCTGGCCGGCTCGAGAATGTTAGCTGTTGTCATCTGGGAAAAAATACTGCGACAGATTGCGACGTACGAAAAATAGAACATGTTAACGAAACTAGAGTTAGCAAGTATGCATTTAACTGCTGCTGTTCTTAATTTTCACGGTTTATCTCCTACTCCTTACTACTACCCTATCCTGTACATCGCAGGCACTTTAGTCCTTTGGGACTATAAACATAACGATCCTACATTTCGTAAATTTTGTAGAACAAGTCGGTGAAAAACAGAATGGGTCCGACAATAATAATAATATTCTTCGTTTATTATATTTAATATGAGTAGATAAGGTATTTTTATAAATCAAGTGTTTGATTATTCAAACCATAATTTTGATTAATAATAAATTTAATTCATCAATATTGGTTAATTATTGTTAACAATTAACATTGTAATAATAAATTTTACTCCAGAGAAAAGATATCTTTTAAACAATCATATAATATTTTTAGATTATAAATTTTTTAATTATAAAAGTCATTAATTAAATTAAAATTAATTAAATTAAAAAGATTTCTAAAGAAGCATTGTACTTTCTTATAGAAATTATTTTTTCATTTAAAATATAAAAGTAATATTAATATAAAATAAAACAATAGGAATTTTATTATCACGATAGCTTTTAGCACTTATCAAATAAAAATCGAGAAAGAATAGCATAACATAGCATCACGATGTTGAAAATTATAGAAAATCAGAAGAACGCAATTAAACATAAATATATCACAATTTTTATTTATGTGTGTTTATTTTATTTATTTATCCAATTATCTCATTTTGATTTCAGATTAAAAGCAAGAATTTAAAAGTTGCAATTTAAGATTTGCACAACTGAATCAGAAAGAAAATAAAATTTTATCTTATAATTTGTCTTGTTAGAGACTTTGAGATAAAAATGTTAATTTATTCAAAAATAACATTAAACATATAAAATGTATCATGAATAAAATCTTTCATTTATGAAATATTAGTTTTATTAATTTCTATGAAAAATATTCTTTTATTGGAGATTAGAGTTAGCAAATTACATAAATACACATTAATCCGTTAATATTCCGTACACTTTGCCACCTGTTATATCCCTATACGCATACATGGATACCTTATGTATGCCGATGGTATAACCTCCAGGGCACAATCTTCCACCAACTAGTTAAATTAGACTACGGGATCTGGCCTTCAACCAATGATAGTTACCAATCGCTGACGCAATATGTATCGATCTAATCTCATGAAGTGCACATTGACATCTCGCAAAATCAGGTTTGGAAATGATGACATATTTTATTCACTTACAAATCAAAACAGGAATAATATCGATAACATTAATTGTAACGTACATTTAGCGATAATGTATACAATTGAAACGTTAAATCAAACGGCCAGTAAGAGTCAATGCTGTTAATAGCGCGTACTTATTTTTTTAAATAGCTTATTTATTCAAATAAAAAAAAGTATAAGTTTATTTTATTCGTGGACATAATTCGAACATTTTGGCTCTTCTTTAAACCAACTTCAGTGAAGTAAGGAAATAAATTGTTCGGAATACAAGTTTACAATTAACTTGTTGTAAAATTCTACTGTCAGACTGACTTACATGTCTTTCTCTTGGAACGAAACGTGCACCTCGGAATCGCGCAAAGGTAGAAAAAATACGCGCATCCTCGCGATTCCGAGAAGCTCTTCTCCACGAAGATAGTCCTCCCGGCAAGTTGCCTCAGCGAGCAATCTCACGAAATTGCATCGCGCGATTCCACGTCGTTCCGTCGACATTACCGTTCGCATTCCCAGCGTTCTCTTTTTCCGAGTCCTTCGACTTTCATTTGACTGACGGAAAGAGATGGGTTGAGAGGATGAAAAAGTATATAAGGAAAAGAGTGGTGGACAAAAAGATCTGTAATAAGACAAAAGAAGGAGGAGCAGAGAGAGAGAGAGAGAGAGAGAGAGAGAGGGGGGAGGGAGAACAATTTTTTCATTCATAATCGATATTCCACTGTTATCAAAAACAATCGATTTATCATCATAGTTAATATTACTGTTGCCAAAAATAATAAAAAATAAGTGTTAATTTATAAAAATGTAAGAACAAATATATAGCATACACGATTATTATTTTAATTTGTCTTGAAATTAAAATATCGTCAAATGTACATTATTTTTCTTCACATATTTGTCTTCACAATAATATTCTCGGACAGATAGACATACACATTTTCTATTTTCCATATCTCTGTCAGCCACGCAAAAAAGTAGGTCCAACGGGAATCAAACTTGAATTTAAGCTTTTACATAATATATAGCTATGTCGCTGAATTGAATATATCATTTAGTGCCTGCTCATTCGTATGCGATCAGTATATTCTAGTTGTAACTTGTATATCGTAAAAAATCTTTAAAAAAATTCCATCCGATCTATATTTAAAACCAGTTTCTAGAGAGAAGAGTTTCATCGTTTCTTTCTTCAGACGTACTTTCTATAGAAATTTTCTTAAAAACACAAAGTTAATTATAGTGATGAAGACAGAGCATATATATTATTATATAGATACATACAAATTACTTACTTTTATGACATAAAATAATATATATAGCAAAAATAATATAAATTGTATTTTAAATACAATTATATAGATTGTAAAATATAATGTAGATTGTAAAAATTAAAGCAGAAAAATGATTACAAATGACACGTAAAATATATATATATATGTATAAACACTTACCCGCGCTTTCGGCGTCTGTTTCAGTCCAATGGCTGGTTGGCTGCGATTACTCTGCAAGAGAAGAAAAAAAATCCTTATTATAATAAAACGGCTATTACTTTATAATGATTGACATTAAATTCTCTAAACTATAGCTTATATATATGCCGTCGTTTCGACAGATACTTTCAATCCGGAAAATAAAGAGACGAACCGCGATAAATCGTTATCATAAAATGCGTTGCTACAACGCGCCAAACGCGAAATACAAACTCGCGGCTGCACGGATCTCTATCTATACCGTAATTTAAATGTACGTTTATATAGCGCGATTTGATGGGACGACCAAAAGCGCATTGAACGGACGCTTAAATTCAAAATGCGTGTTTCCGACTTTCGACCCGTCCGTGGATCCTCGCCGGACAACCGGAAGAATCTATCTTCGTGGAGAAAACAGATCGCAGAGATCGAGCTCACACCGTTTGCCTCCATTTATGACGTTCGGCGGACTATTTCCGTGTCGCAAATAAATCCGCTTCGGATGCACCGAAGCGGCCTTTTGCACGATATCGCCGCGACCGATACGACGCTACAAACGATAAATTCACGGCAAAACATCAGCCCGGACGGTATCATCGTGGATGCCCATCATTGCTGCGGAATGGCGTAAATCTTAATTGACTTGGCGAAACATGATCGTGCTTTTTCGTGTCGTGATTACATTACGAACGATGACCGTCAAAATCGGGTCGGGCGAAATAACTTCACGTTGCGAACTTATACCAGTAAAATGACGAACTGGCTAAAACGAATCACGTATCTCACAGCGATTTAATTAAATCGTCGCGCTCGCCATACATCCCGATGTTGATGAAACTGTTTTCGGAGTCGATATGCATTTTTATTCGTGCTGATTGCCACTGTATTTACAACGCACTGGTTCATCTCTTTCACAGATGTTCATTGAAACAACAACGAAAGTAGCGATTTTTTCGATTTTTGTGATATTCTTTCTTGACTTCATTTTTTCGCAGCAGAAAATGAAATATGTAACTTTTTTTTTTCAAATATAGCTTATTTTACATATTTATCAAAATTTATTAATCTTATAATTCGCGTATCGTGTGCTTTTTAAAAGAAAATATTCTTTAATTAAAGATAAAAACCTGTGCAACTTGTCAATCCAGGTTATTAATGTATCCAAGAATTTTATATTTACAGGAATATTCTTTTCACTCTTCAAGAAATTTCGATCTATACTAGAGACATTCGGATTGAGTAGTTTTCTATCATGTTTGAAGCAGAAACAGGAATATTTCGGCATAGCCCATTAGTTTTGATGCTTCAATGTCCCCTGGGTGATAATTAGCCGCCTTTAGCGACATTTTGCTAGTCCAAAAACGGCCAAGAGATATACCGAAGAGAAACAAATGAGCTTTGTACGAGACGTGATAATTAAGCGGTTTATCTCGATTAATTCCGGATAATTACGCTTGGCAATTAGTCCAATTGCTGCGACTGTCCAATGCAGCGTGAGTGGCGAGGCCCTCTTGCTACTCTTCGGCCCCGCAATTGCAGACGACGAAACCGCGACAACTGTGCCGCTCTTATAGCTGCTACGGATTTTGCTGGTCGCTCTGGATCTCGAAAATTGCCTCGTAAACCAAGGACGCCGACGGACTTGAGCACTTCCCCAGTCATATTTCCACTTGGAACCGTCATTTACATTTTATCACGTAATAAGCGAACGACGAGCGCAAATTACATAGTCAAATATTCGCCTGGTTTCTGGTCTTGTGTTAGACGCAAAAGCAAATTTCAGTTTTCTTCTAGTCGGTATTCTCGCATAGCTGTCAAAATTATGCGATCTATCAAACTTAAATTCCACAATAATAAAAAAATACGTTTCTAAAATTATTGAATAGAAAATACTGGCAAGTTTCGGTGTAACTTCCATCTCGCGGTTGACGAATTTGACAGTAATATCGATCGCCATTACAATATTTATAATATTACTCTAAATTTTCCATCGCGCTTGTTTTATGTCACGCTGCGTATAATATCCTAAAACAATTCGACCTACTTCGAGTAATTACAACTCATCCAGTTTTCTTAGCCTATTCATTTTTTCGACTTCCGCTCATCCTCCAACGTTGACCGTCCATTTTACTTTACTTCACTCTTTCCTTTTTCTAATCAAGATGTGACTTGTGTCAAAAGCATCACAAAGCCAAAGAAATAAAAAAAAAAAAATAGAGCTGTAAATGAAAAGAAGGCACAATAAGATAGGAACTTGGAGGAAAAATCACAACTGCCAAAAGGAAGTGCATCGGTACGGGCAAACATCGTCTTCCGCCGAACTTTTTCTTCCCGCTTGCCAGTCTCCGTCTCGTACGAGAAGTTTCGACGGGCGTTCACCAGTGAATTTATCGGCATTGCGGTCTATTAACTCGTAATGGCATTAAGTCGACCTGCCGATACCTGATATGCCGTATAATTATTTTCTGTTTAAACGCGTTCCAGATTATATGATAGCTTCACGCGGCTTTTTTTCCAATGTATTTAACAGCAAACTTAATTTGTGCATACATCAATCACGTTTTATAGAGAATGAGTATCCATACGTAAATTCTATGTGCTATAATGAGGTTACGCAGCAGATAAATCAAATAACAGATAAAGATATCATATTTGAGAAATAAAGAGCATATCATCATAAATATTGCGGAAGTAGAAAAAGATATAAGATAAGGTTGTTGCAACAGAATGCATTATTATTATATCTCGATCAATCACCTTATTTTAACTTTTTTAAATTTGTTATAAAAATAATAAATTTGTTATAAAGACATCCTTGTCATGTCATTTTCACGATCGATGACAGATATACCTAAAATCCTATCCATTGTATATTTCTTCGACGTTAGCCCCAGGTGAAATCCATTGCTGATTGGTTGATAGACAAGGATTAGTTAGGCTATATCGTTACTACGATTAATTCCAGCCAGCGCCAGAAGCGTTTCGAATTGAAAACAAATCAATCCAGGAGAATGAAATGTGGCACGAGAACTCTAGGTATCAGAACGTTCGGGAAAATCCATCAGCAGGTCACGTACAAAGGAAACGGGAATTCCATTTCGCGGAGGAAGCCTCTGACGTCTCCGATGTGCCATTTCGGATAATTATTCAGTTACAATGAGCGCTTTAGGCGGCTGTGATCGTAGAAAGCAGATGATATTTGATTTTGGACACATAGACGCGTGCACTCGTATATTATTTAATATCAGTTCGTCTAGTTTAACGCGATTTGCTCCATTTACTATCTTGCACATTTTTCCCTTTTTCTAGTATCATATTTTAACAATTCGTAACTTTCATAAAAATTTTATATTTTATATAATATAAAATTTTATATTTTAATATAAAACAGATACAAAAAATCGAATATAAAAATCCACAGTAAAGTGGCCGATTATAAACATTGCCATTAATAATGTTTAAGTAAATAAATTCTTTATTAGAAATAATAAACAGAAATCCGTGCAATAATTAGGAAATCCGTTGAACGTGTTTTGTGTAATGGCAGGAAGACAATCGATTTCTAATTAATTATATGTATATATCCTTACGCAACCCAAACTGCATTTCGATCGCTAAGCCGATAATAAAACTATAATTCCGATTTGTATTGTCCATATATATATATTAAAATTAATTAATTCCTTTAATCTTATATTTTTGATTGGTACAGTCGTATCGATTAATAAAATTGTATAAAATTAATACGTCGAGATATATACACGGTAAGAACAAAAATACCATTTCAATGATATTTTAATTATATCAATACATACTTTTTTTTTATTGTTATAACAATGTAACGATATCATTGATAAATTTTTAATCACACCTAGCGCATTGGCTTAAATACTGGCTTAGTTAATGCTTTTATTTTAAATCAAAGTATTGAGAAATTTTTGCTTTATAAATTTCAACTACGAGTGCAAGAGTTTGCAGATATTAATAAAACGATGTTCGTTTTTTGCATGTAATAGACTAAAAATCCTAAACTCTATCTTGTGTCATCTTGAAAATCATTGTGTATTTTACTTTATGATAAATCAATGATAAATCACTTCTGAAAAACTGTATCTGACATAAGAGAGGCGAAATATTAATATAGCATTAATATAGCATTACAAATTGTTTATTTATATCTTTTTGTAGCGCGTCTATTAAAATTTTACAATAATATTTCCGATGATAAATGTTTGATTCAAACATAAATTTTGCTAAACTTTTTAGCAATATATATAAAATCTCTTTCTACATCTGTCTCTACATATTTTCTGTTCTTGAGTAAATCCTGCTGAATAATAAAAAGTAAGTTCTACTCTTATTCTCTCCTTTTTTATATTTTCCGTTTTTCTTTTGTTCAGATCGAAATAATTATAAGTAGCAAATAGCGTTCTCTTAAAAGATAAACCAAAAAAGATAAATCAATTTGTACTGTTGTATTGTTATTTGCTAAAATTTTAATATATTTTTTTGCATTATATATTTAGCATCTCTTAAATAATTTTGTTTAAAATAGAGATAAACAAATTGAGACAAGAAATGCTAATTCTCGCAAAAGTTTTGCACTTTATATTAACTCCAAAATAATTTATGTAAAATGCTCAAAAGATATGTATGTATGCATAAGGATAATGTAAATTTAATAAGTCATAATGTAGTTATTTTATTTTGATAAAAAGCAAATTTCAAATTTTGAAGTAATTTACACTTTATTTTACTGGATTAATATAATTATAGTTATAACATAAATAAAGGTATAATTGAATATAATTTATTTGATGAAATGCACGTTAAAATAAATAAATTTATAAATTTCGCATAAAAATGTCCGTAACAATAAAATAATGGTAGATTTGTAAAACGTACGTTAAACATTTTGATTTTTATTAATTCATCAATAAATAGCTGTTCAATATAATTTATTTAAATACAAAGAGGTTACTGGTAATAAAGTTTACAGTTGGTTTCATTAATTGCAAATATTTTTAAAATTATCAAATGGAGAATTTTATTTATTTCAACTGCAGAAACATTGTAGAAATAAATTACATATTATTCTTGCTTTCTGCTGAAAAGATTATCATAAAGAAACTTTAAAAGAAAATCGAAAAAAATAATGAGAACGATTATTGTTATGCACAGAAAACAATAGACGTACAGTTAATTATCCTCTCGCGAATTCATTTGGTCCGGGTTTTGATCAAATTTTAATCCCGACTAATCCATTACGTGCTTCGATGCTCGCGATTGCACGTGCCAAGCTGCTGTTTCGGACTGCGGTTCCGCAATTGTAATTAGCGTTTCCGTTGTGCCACTCGTTCCTGACGAATATCGTCGATTTCCCACGAGCGTACGCAGAAAACAAATTAGCTGGTAAACGCAAAAGATCGTGACCGATTGGTGGATTGCATAATTAATTATATGACTGGCAAAAAACAATATAATACTTTGTTACATAACGTGATGATTGTAAAATCATCCGCGATTCGTCGTATAATAATATGTCAATCTCCGTGTATGTTTTCCATGTATGAATAAATTAACTCACTGATCGCATATTTTATTTCCTGTATAACATAACACAGCTGGAAATGTTTTGATTGTATCAATAAACTGTAATTTATAATATTAATAATAACAATAGCAATGTTAATAATATGCTAATAATACATTTAGCAATTTTCCAACAGAAACTTTGAAATTTATTACAATTCTCTATTATCTGAATTTATAAGATTTATAAGAAACTAGTACATGCTATCACCTCATAACTTTTGTGTTATTGTTTTACAATAATATTAAATTACATTTCATCAATTGTGATAATAGTGATACAAACAAAAAACGACTCATTTATTTTTCGATTAAATTTAGAATTAAATTTTCAACTAGTGACACTATTCATATCCTGTTGCCATGAAAGTATACAATTACATTTGCCTTGCATCTTGATCTATTGCAAAACGTTACAAATATAATTATTTTTAATTAAAAGAATCGTTGGGAATAAATTGTAAACTGTAACAAAAAATTGTAATTAAACGGTAAAATTCGAAAGATAAATTTATCGAAAGAATTTGATAATTTTAATTTTTTTCTAGAGATTCTATTAGTACACTACAATATTATTAAGTAATTATCATAAAGCAAGTAAAAAGTCATTCTTGGATATTATATACTCGGCGGTGTTATTACTTTCTATTCTACTACCGAGTACAGGAATAAGCCAAGCTTTATTCCTGTATACATCGCGTTAAATCTGCTTAATTCATATTTCGTAATGTTAGTATTTAACGTATTTTGTACGTATTAATGTAGATTCATGTTTTCTGGTTCAAAAACGACGAATTGAAAACCAAGATATTTCCGTGATATGATTTGAATCTACGTGGAGATTTTGCGGTTTTTACAAAGACACGCTTTTAAAAAGGTCAAGTTGAAATTGTGTTACAGGGATAAGAGTTGCAGCATAACGATCACTAGAAATTTTCTCGTGGGATTACCACGTTGGTTACGATCGCACACCCGTCTAATAAAATATATGTAATGAAATAAAAATAAAAATCACCATTTACGATAAAGAAAGAGAACACTGATAGTGGTCGAGAAATAAAAGTATGGATATCGATCGCGCATCAATTACGATGAGGGCTCGAATTATTTGCGTGGCCATCCGTGAAATTGCACAGGGAAGAAATCCGAGCGGCTAATCCGCGTACACGGAAGCGATTTCGATTTTGTAATCTGAATCTGAAATAAAATAAACAGCCAGTTTGAATGTTTTGCCACAGATATAGGGATTAAAATGCCTTTTTTTCCTTCCTTTTTCGGAAATGTTTTCTCGCTATGTTTGTTGCTTAAAGCAACAAATTAGCAACAAATTTTGGTATGTTTGTTTTTTTTTTTTTTTGATACGACACGCCTATATATATTTTTTAGCTAATGTCAAGCTGACCCCCCCCCCCCCTCCAACTTTGAGTGCAATTTCCTGGCGAACGGCTGGAGCAACAAAATTCGGACTAGAGCAACAAATTAGCACTAAACAGCACTAACATAAATAGCTACATTTTTATATGTATATGAACTCGATGGTGGAGGTTCCAGCTTAATAGGGGGTCGTAAACCGGGGATCATTTGTCTCAATTTATAAGCATTGTGCTAAGTAGTGATGAAAGGGGAATTACATCGGGAATTTTATGAAAACTCCACTTTCAAGTAACTACAAAATTGCGGTAAGAGTGCAACCAATTAATATAGAAATCGCATCGAGACAGAACAAAAACATAACAAGATTGGTTCGTGGAAAAAGAATGAAAAGTGAACGCAGAATTTTTGCAAAAAAATTTACGGATATATATATATATTAATAAGAAGAATGTGTATATAAGGGGGGAAAGATGTGCAATGAAAACGTGCATCTACCAAAATAAAATTTGATTCTTGTTTCAAATTTCCGTTTCAAATAACGTGCATCGCAAGTTTAGGATATCAAGAAACACTATAGTTGTGCGCGTTTGCAAGAATAAATTTCGTTTATTGGATAGTTGTTAACCTGAGCTTTTTGTGCGAGTTTTCCAGCATCTATCGGACGTGTTGATCCTATTCTACGCCGCGTAGTTTTTTCGCCTATCAAAGATCTATGCTCTTTATTGGAGAAACAGCATTTTCAGGACAAAGTATTTCGAAATACAGTCTCAGTACCATAATTGTTATACATGGCTGACCAACTTTAAAGTCATGTAATTTAACGATTCACCGCGCTTGCCCTCGATTTTTTTAATTACAAGCTGAAAAACACAAAGTATACGGATTAACAAGTTTGAAGGTGCTTATAAAGTCGCGATTAATACTATCGTAAAGGAAAGTACGTTGTAAAAGGAATATCGAAGTGTTTTGTTTTTACGTACAGGAGTAGAGAGAGTTTATCAAATCAAAAAAATTTATCGTCCGTGGTCAATTTTTCATCTTTGACGCAATAAACGCTTTTTTATTCCTGCAATGTCATTTTGACAATATATATGATATGCGAAATTACTTCTGGGACAATTTCACTTGTTTCATCTTTAGTTACAATCCATTAAATCATAATGTTTCCGGCACAAAATATTTCTTCATTATTAAAATTCTCATTTTTTTTATTAAATCAATGTCGCATATATTTTTTTAATTATTTTTTCATTATTTATTTAAAGAAATTGTATTGTTTTATAGTTAACGTGTGAAAAATAAATAAATGTAGATGTTTTTATAGTTATTTCTATAATTATTTCCATAGTAAATGTTTTGGTAACCAATGATTCAATACAATTTTACGCGACTTGGTGAAAACAGGTTGAAATATAAACATATGAATGTGTTATTCGATGAATGGTAAAACCTGATTTATACGTCAGCGAATAAAACGAGTCTGTGTAAATAAATTCCTGGAAGAAACGATTTTTGAAAAGCCCACTCCTCGATAACGATGCTTTCATAGAATCGAGCTTGGTCGAGAGATGAATGTATCAAACCATATAGAATTTCCATTCGTTGGTCGAAAGCAGGGAGCACTGACATCCTACACATAGAGAGAAAGAGAGAGAGAGAGAGAGAGAGAGAGAGAGAGAGAGAGAGAGAGAGAGAGAGAGAGAGAGAATGGTGAGGTGGAATGTTAGACAGAAATGAAGGTATGGAAGGAATTCGATAGACAGAGAGAGAATGCCACGATACGCATATAACTTTGATATTGTTTGGGAAATGTATGTAATTCATTTACAAATGTATTAAGCTTCGGAAAAATATTATTTGTTTGTGTTTCGAATAAGTAATTAGAGATCAAAAATTAACAAAAATTATTACTATGTATTAATTAAATAATAAATTTTTTGCAATTTACTTCATCGTCTAGCTCATGAAGAAAATAAATAAGTATTAACGATGACAGCACATAACAATTTCAACAAAAATGTAGAAATATTAGATAAGAGCGCTGTAAACTCTTTTCAATTTTTCATTGTTTACTATTCAAAACAAAGAATATACTTTCTTGGTCCAATTTCAAAATTTCAAATTTCGAAATTTTTCATTCAAAGTTAATTCATTAGCGTAATTTAATTTCATAAATATAATCAATGTATACATATAATTATAGTGTCAAATAAATAGTGTCAAATAAATTATTTGTTTTTATATGTTACCACTAAGGAATACATAAAATACACCTATTTAAACAAACTTTTTATTCTTACTTACAATAACGCTAGTCAAAAAATGAAATTATCCATTTTTAGAATTCTATATATTTTTGTACTATGCAATTTTTCAAACGACTATTATTTATCACTACAGAAATTGAATAATGAAAACAACCAAATCATATCCTGAAATAAAATAATGAAATAAATTCATGGATCTAATGTAATATCTATTATATGTGTGTTATTATTGTTATAAATGATAATGATATAGATAGAAAAGTAATAACATAGAAATGTAATTTGTTTGTAACGAACAAACAAATTACAATCAAAGAATAAATTTCCATAACTACCATATTTATTAGGTTCAACATCACTTGTTTGTTATTTTGTCTCTGTAAAATCAAAATAATAGTTTTATCTTTCAATTGTAATAAAAGAATTGATTTACTTCCTAGGTATATTTTTCCTTAATTGACTATTCAGAAGAGTATTATTCTACGATAACACTCAATAAAAATATCAAACTATAACGTAAATGTTGAATCGCGAAAAAGATCTTTACAAAAAATTTACGTTTGCAAAAATACATATATTATGTATTATCACATATTCTTTATAATAGCTCTATGTAATAAGTATTGTAATGTTGTGTAATTTGAGTACAGTAGTTTTTAAACTTTTTTTAAAAAATACAACAATTTTTTTTTTATCAAGCGATGGCATTACAAGAGCTTAAAAAAGGACATAAATATACATATTTCTTACAAATACAAAATGAAAGAATCAAACATTTATTATCCAAAATGCATTTACAACTGATCAGTCAGATCTGACCTGGTCAGATGATGCAGGTACCTTAAATTTTATGATCGTGACAGAAACTGCATCGAAACTGCAAACCTAAACACACGAAAACGGAGCGAAAGATATATATATATAGCTCATAGAGCTCATAACGAAGTTTTCAAAGACAACATCTGGTCTGATATCTAACAAGTTTATTCCACTCGGTTGCTATGACAAAAACTGTAAGTGGAAATCTCTATTTCCGCTATCATCAACTCGCCGCAATCTCCTCAGCCGCAAGCAGAGCTTGTATTCTCTAACATTCCAGATAATATAAAGGAAGCTTTTGTCGTGCGATCTGTCTAAAGGTCGTGTAGTATAACTAATACAAAAAAAACAAATTAAAACGAACTGTTTACTTTGAAAAAGAAACGATTATTCTTTACATCGATATATAGACGATTCAAATAATTATTTTTTTCAATTGAATATGAAAATCATCATGTTTGTGTATTTTTATATAATGTCTAAAATATCTTTTATATACGACACTACGTAAGTTAATTAAAACTACTTTTAACACAGATATAAATATTTCTATTTTCTGAAAGTTACCTCGGCTTCTGGTGATTGCACTATCAAGGACGTCCGTGGTGGTTTCTCCGGCGGAATTTTCTTCAGTGTACCAGTGAAAGAGCTTGCAGGTAGACCAGCATTTGTCCCCGAAGCACTCTCGTGACTCTCGATCTGGCACTGAAGTCGGTGAAACTGGGAAAACGAAGTACGCGACGCGTCGGCGCGATCGAATTGCGGAAGGCATGGTAACGGCATTTGCGACATGTTCGGTATCTGAATGGAATTCGGATCGGAAATGTCGTGTTGCACGCGAGACGTCAGTTTCTCGCACACTGACGATTGGCAGGCTTGAAGTGTCGTGTTCTGTGGATACGTAGTTAGAAGCGTCTGATGAAGGCTATGTACCGATTGATGAGCCGAACAAGATTTCTCCGATGATTGTTCTTGATGATTCGGAAGAGCGCTCGCTTGATGAGTATCGCTCGTTAACGGAAGTTGCGCAAAATCGCTGGATATCTTATGAGTCTTATCGTTTAATTGACTTTGATTCTGCAAACTTTGCAATCGAGCTTGGAGGTCGCTCTGTTGATGTTGAAACTGTGCCACTTTGTCCAGAATCTGGTTCTGGTTCTGAAGACATTGCAACTTAGCTTGGAGGTCGCTTTGCTGACGTTCAAATTGGCTTAGCTTTTCGGAGATTAAGTCCAAACTTTGTTGATTCTGTATTTGTTGTTGGGTGTGAAGAGAATCAGTTTTCTCACTCTGATTATCCAATATATTCTGTAAGCTTTCCGTCTGGCTTTTGCTATGAGTGAGTAAATTAGATGAGATATTCTGACTTTTACGATGACTATGGATTATGTGATCGATCTGCTCAATTGGTTTACTAGTAGTAGTCGTTTCGCCAAAATCAGTTACCACAGTCAATACAGTCTTCGTGTCCAACTTTGCTTCACTGAGAGCTGGATACTGATGACAAAGATTCGGACTAGCTCTCTGAGACGAAGCAGTACTAACTACCGAGCCGAGATTCACTACAGAACCTGTAATAGGTTGCTCATCGAAATCCTTTCTCGAGAGTTCCATGTGCTTTGTCAGGTCGGCACTAACGTGTCTCAAATGTCGACGTTGCTCCATTATAGTACTCTGACTAATATTAGGAAGAGGTTGAAATGCCGACTGAGACATTCTGGATTCTTTACGATCATCTGGCGGATGAATCGATCTGATATCTCTTCTCTCCTCCGACGGATTACGGGAACGGGGACTTGTCGTAAATACCGGACCTTGCATCATGCTCCTTTCGTGTTCTTGCCGTTGACGTTGCTCTGCCCAGATCGCTAGTTCCTGTCTAGTCTTTTCAAAGTTTTGGTTAACGAAAGAAGGACTTTTTTGCCCGGCTCGATCAACAGATGTTTCGCGAATTGGCATAAATGGCATAGGCGATCTTCTTACATCCTCTATTCTCTTGCTTTCTAAATTCATGGGTGATCTTCTATGTTCCTCAAAATAATCTGAGCGTCTATTCTCTGGAGGGATGACATTCCTTTGATTCGGACTCACATTACCCCATTCAGGTTTTCTATCGGTCCCTATGCTTTTTCTATTTTCTTGTCTTGTGTCAAATGCCATTGGCGATACACGTAGATTTGCATCCAATCTTCTTTGCTCGGCAGGAAACATCTGATTAGTCTCGATTCTCTTCGCGTCAACTACAGTTGTAGTTTTTCTTCCAGATATAATTTCTTGATTGCCATCACCAGGAAACGTAAAAGTTATTGTGTCGTTACGTCTTTGGAAGCTGGTAGTCACATCAACAGATATAGATTTCCTATGTTCTGATCTGGATACATACAAACCACACTCGGTGGCAATTGTATCGACTAGTTTGTCTCTGCTTGACTGATCACTATTCGTATCCACATACAAACCATCCTGCCTCGTTCTAGGATTTTGATTAATCGTTGTTAAAAATCTTCTATCCGAACCATCTGGACCGATTGGCGCGCCCGTCATAATAATGGCACCCTCGCTACGATGAATCGAATCTTGTTGAACAGTTGGATTTGCCTCATATTTTGCTTTTTGCAATGCCGGCACATCGACGCTGGCGGATTTTCTATGTCCAGGATCATGGGTAGTGATCTTGGAATTGCCACGAGGTGGTACCATCGGTTTTGGTCCTCGACAGGGCCGCTCCGTCGTCTGAATAGCAATCCCATGCGTTACATTCTGCGCGATCGGTTGAATTATCGGTTGTGTCTGGTATTGACCAATCTCTTGTGAAAATCTCTGCGGATTTGGCGATTGTTGTCCGGAGTATTGCTGAGTCGAATAAATACCGGCGTGCGGATTATACGGTACGGCGTTCATTACCGTTTGTGGATACTGACTATAAGGATATTGCGGCTGAGTACCGAATTGAGCGTAACTATTTGATGGCTGTGGTACGACTACACCCGAATAATAAGGTGGCTGTGGACTAGCAGATTGTGAGGGTATTTGTGAGCCATGTTGAACCGTTACGTATTGACCTTGTCCGGTAAATATCGGATTGGTAGCACCACTTTGACCGTAAAGATTTGGATCTCGATAGGTGACGTCTCTTGTTACATAACCAGCTCTATCGGAATATTGTGTTTGCGGGTAGATTTGTGATCTGACTTCGAATTGTCCCCGTATCTGTGGGTATTGATTTTGATCGTAATCAGGTGCAAATTGTGGTTGCACTTGTACCGGTACCGTTTGAGTACTGGTCTGAGACACATGCTGAACTCTATCGGAGTTGTTCTTATCTGGATTATATTGCGGGGGTGGTAATTGACCCATTGAGGGATGTTTGTCTTCTGGCAATCCTACAGACTGCCTTCTTCCTGGCGGATACTGAGCGATGGGATGAGCAAGTTGTTGTTGTTGTTGTTGTTGTTGTTGTTGTTGTTGCTGCTGCTGCTGCTGTTGTAACTGAGGCTGCTGTTGCTGATGTTGATGTTGATGCTGTGAAAGAGATTGCGATTGCTGATCCTGAACAGTAACTGAAGTATGCTGTGTCCTTTCTTGGGTAAATCTCTCATAATCCATCGTTCGATTTTCGAAACCGTTAGAAAGGTCTTGCCTCGTAGTATCAGCGAGTGGTTCAGCGCGACCGTTCTGGCAAGTTGTTTGTTGACTGTCCGTTGTTTGTCCAGCTTGATTTTGTTCTTGAGCTTCGCTCAGTCCACCCGACCCGGATTGCGACATGTTGGTGGCCCCCACCGACGGTCGTCCGCCGATGTAGCCAAGGATTCGCCCCAATCCGCACACCGTGACGACTTAGCGAGTGACGTTGTCGAAAAGATTTAAATGATAGCTTGGACACTAGTACTATACTTTCTGAGCTTTTTTATCCACGCTAGGTCAAGTTGAGGCATGTAAATGTTAATTTTGCTTCTGATATTTTTGATCTTCTGAGAAATCTCTATATTTCTAGATAAATTCTGAATTCTTTTTTTTTTGGTTCTTAAGATATTAGTTACAAATTTATTCGTTTGTCACTAGATGAAGAGAGAGTTATCAATTCTTTAAAAGTTATATATTCCGATTTATTTTGCCTCATAAAATAATAATTATGAAGCTACATCTATTTACATATGATGATATTTAATGAATAGCACAATAAGAAATAATCGACAATAAAAAAAAATCGTCAAAACTATTAATATATTTTGTTGCAAATTTGCTCGCTTTGTCTTTTTACAAACGTGATTGTTAAAGTGTTAAAGTGTTTCTTTTTTTTTTTTATTTCTTCACCCACTTTCTCTCGTAAACACTTTGGTGCTTTAAACGATATCGTTACATATAAGAGTTATCCTCTTCTCTTCGATTTATTCGTTATAAGAGTACTTTTCAAGATGGCAGTCTAAAACAGCTCGTTCTTTTAATAGTAACGGCCTTTACCTTTTCCCGAGGTTTAAGACATCATATATGTGAGCTTCCGTTTTTATATTTGTGCGATATATTTGTAATATGTTTATAAATGTAGATTTTTGATTATCTTGATATTGATTGAAAACACTATGGTTAAATGTAAATTCTTCCAAACGTTATATATGATGGTAATCTGATTTTGATTTTTTATCCATATTCCTTTATACATCTTTTGATTAAACTATCTTGATTTTCTCACAAACTTTCTAGAAACCTTTTTGCTTTTTATTTTTATTTGTTGGCGACCTCGATCATAGTTAGCCGTTATCTTGGAGAGGAAAAGGAAAATGACTCGATCCTATCAACTTCACGAGAACATTGTCTCATTAACGTGTCCGTTGTCTCTAATAATAAAGTTTGCATGTCTTTCCAGTTTCCGCATATTTTTGCACAAACTTTGTATCCAACCCAACTTATCTGAAAATATACAATTTCAAAATGCATCGGAGATCTTTCAATGCATCTCAGTCGTGAATTTTCGCCCTCGATAATAAATATCATAATCAAAATTTTCCTGTTTTAAAATGTATTATATTTTTGCTAATTTTAATTATCACGTAAAAAGGAGAGTAATATTTTTCTTCTTTTAACGGCATTATTAATTACAAATTTTCCAAATTATATTCTTCAGAATATAAATTTATTAAAAAATACATTGTTTAGTTATTAATTAGAGCTTTTATTTAGATTTCCTACTTCATTTATATTTTATCATTAATCGAAGCTTTAACCAAAAATCTATACTTAAAAATTGATATATAGAAGAATTAATTATGTCAGTTATTGTATTTTATGATTTATTTTGCTTCAAAAAAAGCAGAAAATTGTTTTCTCGATTTCCCAAGCGCCTCGTAATCATCGTATTTTCTACGAACATAGCCATCTTTCACTGCCAGAAAGTTAGTTCTCAGGAAATGGCGGCGATGAAAAGTTCTCATCGGCTTGCAATTAACCGATAAAATATTAGTAACAGTAAAGTGCTGAAAATTTCCCTCCCCTCATCAGCTTATATTAAATAATCAACAATGTTAAATAACTTATGCTTTAAATT
Source organism: Pogonomyrmex barbatus (assembly GCF_055798465.1). NCBI lineage: Eukaryota > Metazoa > Arthropoda > Insecta > Hymenoptera > Formicidae > Pogonomyrmex > Pogonomyrmex barbatus. The sequence goes on along the minus strand of NW_028297182.1, from coordinate 318,016 downwards.
TAACACTAAAGTTATTTTTTAGAAATAGAGTAAGATGAGTGAAATAGAGTAAGAGTGAGATGATTATTTTGTTTTTATGTCGCATCTTTCTATTTTCAATTCAAATATTAGAAAATAATTAGAATAATGTACTTAACTATCTTTTTATTTTTAAACAACATAATACTTTTTTATTGCCGTTTAAGACATTAATATTGATAAGAATTTTTGAAAGAAATTCACTATCTTAATAAGAATAATAGATTGTATATTATATATTTTTCAATCGAATATAAAAATATTAATTATGCAAATGCATATTTATATAAAACTTTTTTATTTCATAAACAATCTGATACAAATCTTGCGTAACAAATGACATATTATATATTTGTAATAATAATAAATTTGTAATAAATATTATAAATTTGATTATGTGATATATATACATATTCAAAATTTTTAAAATGAATTGATGAATTTGAATGAGCTTGTCTATACAAATATATACTTTGTGAGTTGGATGATTTGCTTGAGAATAATGTTTATCTCATGTTGAAAGTATGTGTTAGATGATTTCGAATTACCTTAGAAATTCCGTTTTCGCTAGTTATTCGCTCATAATACCAATCGCAGATTTTCGATTATGATATATTCGAGTTACAACATCAATATGTATTGTCACCAATTGCAATTCGTATTAACCACGTTGTGATTAAAATATATATATCTACATAAGATTTTATAACTCATATTGACAATAATAGTTCCTTGATTTGCAAACTAAAATAGTAATACATTTTTTGTTACAGTTGATATGAATTATAACATTTTATATAATTTTACTTCAAATTATATAAAAGAAAATGATTTCATAGATTTACTATTTTAATTATTTATTAATAAATTATTTATAGATTTATTATTTTATTCACTTATTTTTTATAAAGTGTGGCATTGTATGTTAAACATAATTATTAAAATAAATAACATAATTCTAATTATTATATTTCAATAAAGTTCCTATTTCTTATTTTTTATTTATTTTATTACATTTTTTTCTACATAATAGGATACTAATTTAACTCATAAATAACTCATAAATAAATGTTGAACAAATAATCTGTATTTTAATCGCGGAATCCTATATAATGAAAGTTTTATAAGGTTTACATATGCGTTTTACATGCGAAAATGTATGAGTTAAAAACTTTTCACATGCTTGTTCCGCAAAAAACGACAAATACGCAGCGTACCCTTTGGTATGCTGTGTAGTTGTCATTTTTTTTCGTAATAATTGAAATTATACATTGCTGTTTATTTATTAAAGAAAGTTATCATAACATTCTACATAAGCGAATTTGAAAATATGTACGCGCGAAAATTGCAATACGGATTTTCTATCCCAGAGGAATGGTTAATGTTGCATAGATCATTTACCAGATTCAAATGAACAACTAAGATTAATGGACAAACTCCAAAACTAACTTTGTGTTCAAATCGAATTGTCAAATCAGATTGACGATTGATGCATTCGGGAAAATACAGACGATCGACCTACTCGAAGCTATTTCCGAATTATTCAGTAAATCTATAAATTCAACTTAATGATTTTTTATATTAAAATAATATTAATTTTTTAAAGACGTGTACTGCAGATTTGTGTGTGTGTGTGTGTGTGTGTGTGTGTGTGTGTTTTCTTTATTATAATATATATATATAAACTAAAATAAAAAATCTACTATTGTGTATGTTTGTATATATGTATATGTGTCAGTTAAATTATGTTTCAATCTATTTTCAAACTATTTTTTTTATGTTTACATACGTTTTGAAATGTTAATAAAAGAACAAAAAATTATTATCAGCAACTTAAACATAATGTTATTTCTTTAAAAAAATAACAAATAGAAATAAAAAAAATAAAGAAAACTCAATAAATAGAATCAATAAATAGAAATTAAATGTCAATAAATAGAAAATTTAGGTAAAAAACTCGTTCTTCTCAATATTCGGCAATTGTCAATTGTCGGCATTTCACATCGGCATTTATTCATACATCGTGAATATTTTCCCATCTGCTCGACTAATTTCAAGTTTTCATCAGTCTAGGTTTCTGACCTAAATACGAAAGTTCGTATCCCAATATAAAGCCGACCGCGATCCCGACTTTTCCAGCAAGCTTCATTTTGCTCAGATTAATTGAATCCTCGAAACGATGCGATTGGCGGGTGATGACCAAATTTTACTAATTATCGTATCGAGCACCAAAGAATCAATTTAATACAAACTGAAAAGTGTTCATGCAGACGTAGTTTGATTACTGATGAAAACTATTATATAATTTCCGTGTAAGCTATAAAAAGATATATCAAAATTAAGATGACGGATTAGTTATATGGATGAGTCATTGCGCGCTTGTTCAAGTAAGTCAAAATTAATTTGTCTGCCGACTCCTACTTGCCTTCCTTGACCTAATTGCAAAAAGAGATATTGAGAGAAGCGGATAGGGATAATATTCGTACATCATCTCACATGAACGTGTGCAAGATATTATGCTTCACTCTCAGAAGCGAAACGATGAGTGTGATAAATCATCGAGTAATCTAAAGAGGAAACGTTTTTCAAAACAGTCTCGACAAGTTGCAATATGAATTAAAAATAATACTAATAATATCGGTTTTAAACTCGTGCAACTATGTGAATGATGCATAAGAAATTTAAATAAATTTGTGAAAAAGTACGAGTATATCTTCTTTTTCCATTTTCATTAATTTTTGTCTGTACACACACACACACACACACACACACACACACACACACACACACACACACACACACACACACACACACGTCATATTTTATTTCTTTTATTATAGTTATACTAGTCAACTAATTTTAATAAACATTAAAGAGTAGATAAAGAGTAATATTAAATATTACGTGTGTATAAATATCAAACATATATGTATACAATATGTGTAAATTATAAAAGAACACACAACGTGCACAACATAAAGATTTATGCAAAACAAGAAATATCTGTTTTAAATTTTATGGCGGTAAAAATCGCATATCACGATCTCTACTATCTTTTGTATATATTTTTCTTTTCTTTTAAATAACCCAAGTTAACCAAGGTTTTCTAATTTCCATATTTATCAAAGACGTCAAAAGTTTTCTGCGTTAACTTGGTTCCAAACTCGGAAACTCGCTCCCTCTGGGCGAACGGAAGCCCCGCCGCTGGAACTGTCTTGTTCTACTGTCATTACGTGAAAATTAAGGAGGATGGATGGTAGCATTATTTCTCCAACCTTCTGTCACCGTTTAATTATAGTCTGACAATAGATTATACGCGATTCTATATGTGTTAAATCAAGATGGTGGTTTCAATGATCAAGTCGTGTGTTATGTCTGAAACATGGTACTTTTATAACATGTTTTACATTATTTGTTGATACAACATGTAGTTTCACTCTCTTATAGTTTAAGAAAAAAAAAATGCTAATCAAATTATTTTTTGTAAATGAAATAAATTTTTGTCATTAAATATAGATGCAGAGAAAACAAAAACATTATTTTAAATTGTTGAATATCTTTAATATACTCTCCCTCTCTCTCTCTCTCTCTCTCTCTCTCTCTCTCTCTCTCTCTTTCACTAATGGAATAAATTTCCAAATGAATGTAATATCGTCCATCCTTGATTCTTTGCCAACAATTATCCACATTACTGGACTGGCGCGAAAATTTTGCCAAGAGCACTAGAGAGGATTCTAAGACTTGGAAAAATTACTGTTTCGATGCTAAGCACTCCCAGAGGTCCGTAATATATGAAGTGAGCGCGTGGAGACTGTAAAACCTTCGTTGCGCAAGGAATGCTCTTCTACTATTCTAAGCGTATAAAAAAGAAAAATAGTAAGATGGTGAAAGCAGTGTTGATGTTACATTAAAAGCAAAATTTTATTTTTAAAATAAATTGATAGTCTTTATAATTTTCTATTTTATAGAAAACTTCCATAAGATTTATAATGAAAAAATTATTAAGATAAAAACTACGAAAATTTGTGCCGCGATTACGTGCAAAAGCAGATTGCTAATTAGAACTTTGAATGCAAGTTACGTGACGAAAGTATGACTCGACAAAAAGTGAATAAAAAAAACACGCTAAAGAAGCGTGAATATTTGCCCGAGCTGATTTGAATGCTACTAAATAAGTGAAACAAGTTCTTTTTTCCTTCAGTTATCTCTTTAATATTTATTTTCTTTTCCTTCTTTCTTTCTCTTTCTTTCTTTTACAGAGAAAATACATAATAAGAAGCTCGTTTCATCATATAAATATATTTGATAAAAAAAAATATATATATATATATCAAATAATATATATATATATATATATATCAAAAATATATATATATATATATATATATCAAATAATTTCATATAACAATTTTCTTATTTCAATCAAATTTTTTATTCATTAGAATATAGTATCATATTTTTATTACCTTTTGATCGAAGATAATTATCAATATATCTGATAATTTAACAATTTATCAGAATTTAATCAGAATTAATTTCATACATTCAATTAACTTATATCACAATCGTTTTTTTATATTAATAAGAAACAGAAAATAGAGAAAGCTGCTGAAAAGACTTTTGAAACTCAAAAGTGCTGTTTCGATCTTGATGATGGACATGCTGTCGCTTAATACGAAACAAACGGTGATGTTTCATTTCGTATATAGCATAGACAGTCGATATTTATATTTTCCACAACTTTTAATCAATGTCAATCAGCACGATGGACAAACTGATTCGAGAGTGATCGATCCATTACAGCAACAAATCGCGGGATATCTTGCTCACGAGAGAATCTGTTGACGTGGCTATTGTCACTATAGGTAATTATCCAGTGATTGTACAGGGGAATTTCATTGAGGATCAAGTTACCAGCAAAGTAGCAATATTGGTTTATGAAGTTAAAAAATGACATCACATTCGATCTTCACGTGGCATATTTTACATTTAGATATATATATATATATATATATATATATACATATATACACACACACACACACACATACGCACGCGCACGCACACACACACACACACACACACACACAAAATACATAGAGAGAGAGAGAGAGAGAGAGAGAGAGAGGGGGGGGGGGGAGGGAAGAAGAGAAGAAACGCATATTTCTCTTTTCTAAAAAATTATATATCTAAAATATATAATATTTATTATAATAGTTATATAATATAATATAATAGTTACATATATAGTTATATATGTATTCTTTCTGACAGAAAATTTTATATATACTCATATATAATTACTATTTTAACGAAGAAAACACGTGTAATTTATCTTTTTAAGTTATATATAACGTATAAACTACACTTTTATAATTAAAATATACAACAATTTTTATATTATCGCATAAATAAATACAATAAAAACATAAATACATATACCGACAAAATGAAAGACAGTAATATGTCTGTTGTCAACTTTATATCAGTAAAAACTTTTCCGATAAAGAAAAGAAACCAAAAATGCATTGAACTAAACTTATTGGAATTATTATTATAAATTATGATATCTAAAGTTAGACCTTAGAAATTAGATTTATAATAGAAAGGATTCCCTTTTCTTCGTATCTGTCCGGTGTTGAAAATCCTTTCATATAGACAAACTCTTCACGATGGTGGAACAAAATATAATTACGAACAAGAATGAGAACGGTTTCTGAATCGTCGTAACACCGGCTTAAATCCGCCGAGCTGGTACAGAGATACGTGAGCTGTGCCTCAAGTAGACGTATATTCTGTGAGACGACCACCGAATAAAATATAACCCGCCATCCTTCTCGTCTAGCTGAGTTTTCTCCGTCACGGACATATATGCACACGTAAATGCATGCCTGTCTAATTTATCTTTCTGTACGTTGTCCTGTTGTGGATTACGCCGCATAATTACACTACGGAAAAGAAAACAATATTGTTCGCAACATCGTTTCTACAAAATCGCCAAGTATATTTAAATCCTGGTTTACTCGGTCCTGGTTTGATAAGTATAAAATAGTTCGCGACGGTTTAAAGAGATTAAAATCTTTTACACAATATAAAAGATAATACATATAAAAGAATATCGTGAATTAATTCTATATATATTTTTCTGCAAAATCAATAATGTTTAAATAACTAAGTAAATTTCATAAATCATCAATCGATCACACAGCATCTACAACATTACACAATTTAACATTGATAAATAATTTCAACTTGTATTCTTTAATACTGTACTGTAGTACTGTAGTAATCAGTAATAAAGTAAGCAATAATGTACAGATTAAAACAGCAATCTACAATTTTATTTTTGTATTGTTTACAAATTAATAATCTTAGATTTTTATCTTCCTACAGGATAACAATTACAAAAAATTTATATTTTTTTTATTACAAAACTATGTGTGTGTGTGTGTGTGTGTGTGTGTGTGTGTGTGTGTGTGTGTGTGTGTGTGTGTGTGAACTTGGCATCTCATTTCGCGGAAACTCACAAATTATTGAAAGTTCTGAGAGTTCTTCCTTTCGAATAGTTCTAGAGTTCTAGAGTTTCTGATAAATTAAACAAATAGTTTTGCTCATTAAAGCGAAAAAATCGGTTCGGACAAAGTGAGACGCCAGGTTCACGCCGCGTCTCACTTTCTCCGATAAATAAGTTCCGATGTCCGCCGATGCAAGCTTTTGAAAGATTTAGATAGTTCTACAAGAGTTCTGTAAAGAGTTTCTGTCAAATTAAAGCAAAAAAAATTATTTAAACATAAATACAGAGTAATTATTAATGTAATAACAGATCGAGCTAAACTACAAACAAACAACTCGGAGTTCTGGCTTAAAAATTATACTTTTCGTATAATTCTCAACATGCAGAAATATTTTCTAAAGAGTTCCGGGCAATTGCGATAACGTACAATTGTTAAATAAATAAATGTCACTCGAGCGTCACGTACTTAGACACATAGGTATGAGACGCTGGCCGCTATTTCGGAGTTCTGGCTTAAAAATTATACTTTTCATATAGTCCTTAACATAAAGAAACATTTTCTAAAATAATAAAAGCTCCGGGCAATTGTAATAACATACATTTTTTAAATAAATAAATAACGGCCATACATTTTTTAAATAAATAAATAAATAAATAAATAATTTTTTTGCTTTAATGAGCAGAATTATTTGTTTAATTTATCAGGAACTCTAGAATTCTAGAATTATTCGAAAGGAAGTCAGAACTCTCAATAATTTGTGAGTTTCCGCGAAATGAGACGCCAACTTCACACACACCAAAACTATCAAATTCTAAATTGCGTTTATGTTTAATAATAAATTGGCATTAATACAAGCACTCTTTTTTATTAAATTGTAATGCGTATAATTACATTAGGCAGTAATAAAAATATAGCACGTATGACCTCGAGTTACATCAAGACACATTATCCTGGACAGAGATAGATAACCGATGCGATTTCCACTATATCCCAGACATATATATTCCCTTTATTTGCACGGACCGATTTAATCAATGTTTAAATTTGAATGCTATTGTACCAATATCGTTGGTTCCGAGCACGCGCACGACAGTCACATAGCAACGAGAACTCGTATTTGCCCGCAGAACGGGGGTTAATAACAGCAAAATTTCCAAAAAACGAGTGCATCGCAAAAGTTAATTCCATAGTTGCGACATTGACGGGGCAATTTTTGTCTTTTATAGATCGCAATCGAAAATTTTTCCCAGTTACCGCGGCACATTTTATTTATACTCGCGGCCACGCAACGCTCCAAAGCCTATGGCGAATAAATCGTACGATAAATTGCAAGACCTCCGGCAAAATTTACGAATGGCCATGCTATGGCGGAATGAAGTCGTCGATTTTTCTTTTAGCCCAATCCGGAATCCGGAATCCCAAACGCGGTCGAGATTAAAAGAGTCCAGAGCGATTCACGGATCATACGATGGCGATAGTGACATCGGTGATCACATCGACGGTACGACGTTCTATTCTTGCAAAACTTTAACTCAATCTACGTATATGGCTATCTAGCTGTATGTTTTATCTCGCGATCATTTATATTCGATTTATCTCCCGGAATTACAAATCTTCGGAGCCGCGTGCGCGCTATAATTTATTTTGAGCGACGGATCGGTATCGATCGACCATTGGATCCGCCATTACTTACGTTCGCTTAACGTTTATGATTAGCATACATGAATATCATAATTATGCCCGATCTCTTCTATACCAGCGAGAGGCGCGTGTTACGAAAGAATAATGAAAATAGCGTGGTGTGCGCGGCTCAACGACGACCAGACAGCGCCGCCAGCAACTACCTGCCATAATAAAAGTTGCATAAAGATGTGGGTGGCTTCTTGATTTCTTATACTTTGTGTAAATTTCAACTCGAGTTATTATACATGGAATATACGTGGGTTCTTTGCGTAAAAGCTTTCCACGTTTTGGAATGCACTCGTTGAAAGAGAAGAAGAAAAAGAAGAATTTTAAAGAAAGAAATATCGATAAATGCGCTTCTATGAACTTTTTTATTCTTTCGCAAAAATGCTATTTCTAAATAGAATCGTTAAAATTAAATAGATTCAATATCTGCGTTACATAAAACATAAACATTCATCAAAAAAATTGAAGAAACTTGTGAAAAGAAAAGTAATAAAGATAATACTATTGAACTGTAAATAATATAATATATATAAATTAATTTAATTAATTTTAATATTTTTAATATTAATTATTTTGTTAAAAAAAATTGCTGAAAAAAAACCTTTACCTATATTACTCTCTTCTATATAAATTATGCCGATACAACGTACAGCTGCACATAATGAATATTACTCAGAGTTTGCCCGAAGGTATGACGTATTAAACTCCTCTCAAAGCATGAAAGATTATCTTTTTAATTTTTTTATTTAATTTGTTAATTTATTATTGTTAAAAGATGCGATATTTAATTTAAATATATATTTATAAATATATATTAATAACACACACCAGTATATCTAATAAGTATCTTTAAATTAATATTTTCATAAATGTTTTTAAAAAATATTTAAAATCAATTCAATTATATCTTTATTTAAGTAATCAAATGAGTATATATATTAATGAGTATATATGAGTATATATAAATGAGTATATATATTAATGCATAAATATATATACATATATATATATATATATATATATATATATTCATTTCTATGCAATATCTAGTTAATTCATAATTGCATTCCTTCCAAACTATGCTAAACTAAAAGATATCACATTATGTAATCTCTCAAGAAAAAATAACCAACTTCATCCGAAACTTTTAACGTAATGTTCAAATTGCAAAAGCTGCTTAGCAGTATTTCGAAAACATGCAGATGAACAATTATTTATCATATCGCTCGCAATTAATGCTCGATAAGTTAAAACATTACAGCAATAAGTCAATTCTAGTGATAACCTGAGCACAGTGAGAAGGTTCATGAATAAGAATATTGGCGAAGGTTCGGGGCTTTCACAAGAATACGCAAAGCCCGAAGACAAATGGACGAGCGAATCGAAAAGGAAACCTCCCATTGGAGCGCACGAAGCGACCACGGACAGATTCATTAAGAAATGCCAAGATTAACATGTCTGGAAAATGTGTCCGGTTCGTGCGTGGACTTCTCGGGATTACAGGGAAAATAACGAGCTCGAGAAAATATCACGAACCGTCGTCGGTGGTGTAATTGCCACCAACCGGATGCAAAAGTAATAATTTTTTGGTCGAGCTTTGCGCATTTGTTTTTCGGTAAACGAATTACGAGTTGCAAACATAACGACATATTTAAGTTCTGCGAACTGTAATAATAATAATTCGATAAACTGTCCTTTATAGTAATATTACGATGCATAATTTACATATATTATTCTAGCAATGTTTAAGTGGGTTTTTTACATGTTTTAACAAAAGCATATTCAAAATGCGTAATGTGAATAAACATAATATAATGGATACATTGACAAACTCTCTCTCTCTCTCTCTCTCTCTCTCTCTCTCTCTCTCTCTCTCTCTCTCTCTCTCTCTCTCTCTCTCTCTCTCTCTGAGACACAAAATTATCATATACAAATAATTTTAGTAATGAAATATTCATTAGTTGAATTAGGGTGTATCATAAAGAAAACGCATGTATTTAACAAACAAATTGCAAATACTTTTTTCAAAGAGAAAGATTAATTTTCCCGTTATCGTTAATAAATAACAAGAATATAGATAGAGATCTTCCACTTCATCGACTAATTATTCTTTTGAAACAATGTAATAATTTTTTTGGCATAGTCATTATTGTAAAAAAATAAAAAAGGGTAAAAGAAGTCTTGAGGAAATAAACTGAAAAAAGTGGCGTTTAAAATATATAAAGAATAACTTCTAAAAAGTATCATTTTAATATGGAAATGAAAAAATATATATGTAAAAAATATATATATAGAACCGAAAATGAGAAGAAACGAAAAGAGAATAGAGAATAAAATGCTGCTTAAAACGCTACTTAAAATAAAGGGTAAAAACTTTTAAATATTTTCAGTCGCTTTTAAAAAAAAACGAAAGTTAAAAGAACATTTTCAATAGACATTATTTTGTTCTGTGCGCTTTGGAAAAGCTGCATGAATCTTATACGATACATACACATGCGTATATAAAGTATTACGCATATCTATATAATACCATACACATTCTTTTTTATAAATAAATTTAAACAATATTTTTATTCAGCCTAAATTAACAAATGTATATAATTAAATTGCACGAAAATGCATATTTGTACGATACGTTATGTTTAAACAGGACCTGGATATATTTATTCTCGCCATATTGGAATGTGCGTAGGTGACCAAAATGGTTCATGGCAACTGATTTTGCCATTGTTGATGCTACACAAACCTAAAATCGTAAACATCTATCTCATAGTGTGGTCATAGGTGCAACGTAATTGTAACGTATACACTGTAAAACTCGGATCTACACACTGACTCGACAACAGTACCACTTGGAAATTCTGCCCCGGGTTGCTTGAGGAGAAAACATGTCAAGACGCGTCAAGTGCGTTTATAAACGCGGAAATCCTAGCTGAACAAAGAAAAAAAAACGATTTTCATCGTTTCTCTCTTGAAAACAATTAAAAATCTGTCGAAATCTTGATGAAATTTAAGAAACATTTTTGTAGAGAATTTCGTTTATTCTTTTTTTCATTTATTCTTATTATTAAAAAAAACTGGAAATAAAGTTTTCTGATCCATATGAAAACACCATTACCGAATTATTTGAGAAGAATTTGTCGAGAATCAAAGATGGCATTAGACAGAATAATTTCTGAACATTTTCGGAACTCTCTTACTAATATGCACTTCGTATGTTCACGCTTGTGATACAATTTCGCCATTTACATGGTCTATTTACTGCGCCGCAATGTACGCTCTCCACCGTTACATTAATGCACAAGGTGACTCACTATCCCATCTCGTGCATGCTGTCAGATGCATCGGAAAACCAGAAATTTGAAGCAAATTGCATTAACGCACGTTTTAGCATATAGATTTAGTTTCTGTCTGATCCATCTCTTCACGTTCGATAAAATAATTCTCTTTTTGTGTTGTGCAACATGAATATTATTTGTATTATTATAAAGACAAATTCTTACAAATATTACTGTAATTTATAATTTATATTCTTAAATCATGATTTCAACAAAATATTATCAAATGTCAATACTTCAAATTAATTTAAATATTTATACGCAAAATTAAGAATACTAAAAAATTGTTATTAATAGCGGCATAGTTTATGTTTAGCTTCATAATACATTTTATTTGGCCATTGATTAATTTTATGTATTAAGTTTTATGCTCGAACTGATGCTTTTGCATTTTTAATAAAATTAATAATAATATGTCAAAGCGTTCCAGTTTGATACAGTAGAATATCTACTGGAATCAAAAGTGTCCAATATGGCACTGAACCTAATATGGCAATGATCTGAAACGATTATGTATGTCGAACTATAGAGAGATAAGCACAAAGCTATGTTTCTGACAATTCTGATCAACGAGGTGAAACAATTTGACAGAATGACATTTGACATTTTCATTACCTTGTTGCATTTGTAGTATACGCATCTATAAACACATACGCTCCACACACACACACACACACACACACACACACACACACACACACACACACACACACACACACACACACACACATTTCATAAAAATTTTATTCAAATAAAAAAGTTAAAAATAAAACTAAGAGAAAAAATAATTAAATATTAAAATTTTTAAATTATTAATTAAAAAAATTAAAAAAAAATAAATTAAAAATAAATCCAGGCTAAACCTAAAAATTAAATTTTAAAGGTCAAAAAGTATATCGCCTCCAAAGCTGTCAAAGCTTGTTTAATAATATTAATCAATAATTAAATAATTCATGATATGTAATTATTCAAAGGATATTAATACTATTTCGTCGTGGTCACGTGGGATTTCAAATATGCTGTCGGGTTGCTAAAACTGAATTCCATTATGCCACATTGTCCAAAATACGGATGCATACAATGATTATGTTTCGTATATAAAGGAATTAACATACTAATAATTCCGTTTGCTCATCCCCTTTGCACTTTTAGGTGTGATATTTGTAACGTCTAATTATTAATAAACTAATATTTGATGATTAATATAGATTTGTTTAAAAATAAAAAAATATATCTTATCTTTATCTTAATTAATTTTATTATTATATTTTAGTATTAACCTTTATCTTCATAAATCTTGATATATTTTAATCAATTACTATATATATCCTAAATCAATTACAATAAAAATAAATTTACTTAAATATATAAAATTTCCCTATCAAATTTCATAATATTTAATATTAAAAATTTATGACAAATTCACATTTTTGATAATGTTTGCAGATAACGTACA